>NC_134784.1:14969438-14971938 GCF_046742065.1 Oratosquilla oratoria
TCATTATCATTATCATCATTATTATCATTATCATTATCATTATCATTATTATTATTATTATCATTATTATTATTATTATTATTATTATTATTATTATTATTATTATTATTATTATTACGCTACAAAGTCCTCTGTGAGGGGGACCGTCCTAGCCTTCCGATAGGGGGGAGTTTGTGACGTTAAACCATATCATCATCATCATGTATGTACATAATGTATGTATGTATGCACACATGCGGTCCATGGGCATCCCCTTTGTCTCCTCCACCGGGGACTGATCTTTTGAGTCGAGAACCATGCAAGTGGTATCAACATACCACGTACAATATCGGGGTTCACGTTGACGAACGAAACTGGTAGCGAGGTTTGACCGAGTCCCAAGGATAGTCGATGGATTCTTTTCAAAAATATGTGATGATTCTCCGAAATCATATGGTACCATAGATTTCGGTAGCTCCATTGGATACCGTGTAGATCTCGTGAGCAGGTGGTCGTGAGTTCCTGGGACCCGCTGCGGGATTCCTAGATGGGTTCCCTACAGCTCTAGCCAGGCGTGGAGGCGACCCGAACATCGGCCTAATAACCCAGTGGCTTGCCGGAGCTGATAGGGCATTGTTCTGCCAGGGGTTTCTCACTTCCCACAGGAATGGGATGATGGTGAAATAAGACTTCGAGACGCTCCTTGTCTTAGAGCCGTACAGCACAAACGACTTGAAGATTCGGAACTTAGTCCTTATATGTCATTGGTAGCTGGAGACAGCTCTATGTCAGGACGGAGCCTTTATTAGCACAACGTTTCGATCTTTACATCTTTATTAAGAACATGGTGTGTATATGTATGATCTACTTGATAAAGATGTAATAAGCGCAACGTCGTACTGATAAAGGCTTTGTCCTCATATAATGTCTATTTTGATATAAATCCTTCTTAGCAAGTATCGACAACGTCACACGCAAGTTCGTAACACCATGGGTAATCCCAATCCTTCAAAGGATATCTTGACCTTATCCACCACTGGTGGAAGACTTGCGTGACGTCACAAGTCGAGATATCCGGATATCTAACGATATCCGGATTTATGACGGACGTCGTGTGTGCACGCGCGTGTGTATGTGTGTGTGTGTGTGTGTGTGTGTGTGTGTGTGTGTGTATGTGTGTGTATGTGTGTGTGGGCGTATGCGTGTGCGTACATGTGTGTAAAGGAAATAGTCAAGAACTATAGGCAATGCACTCAAAGAATCTCAGTCGATCCTGCGTTTTCGGTTGGCAATCCTGCTCACCCTTCGCTACGATGCAACTCACGAACTTTTTCATATCTGCATTTTCAATTTCCGATCAGAGTGTCACTATTCCGACCATATACGTTGGTACAGCCTTATTCAGAGACTCAAGAAGATAATGAATATGAGATGATGAAAGGCGTAAACTAATCGAGATCGAAAAACCATGAGCGATATGTACTCAAGTCATGTTCAATTTTGACTTATGAGATTGATTGGGGTGGAGGGAGGAAAGGGAGCAAAACGCTGTGCTTCCCGGCACCCGCCCAGTATCAAAAGATAATCATATAAACCTTTCGTTTTCCCTTTTACGTGTCACTTTATGGGATATGTGAAAGCACAGTCATATTCATGACTATTTTATATCGCAGAAGACATATTAAATTTTACAACCAGCCTCAGAATGACTGGACACAGCGATAATGAGTAAAATGCTGTACAAACATTAAAATCATATTCCTTATCTTATACTCGCTATAATTACTTTCTTTGTACTATCGAGATGGAAAGCTTTGAAATAGGTGAACAAGGACTGCTTCATCCCTAGATGTACATGGAATTCGTGTAACTCGTATAGTCACTGAGCCAAAAGAAGAAATAGGAAAATATTTTAAGTTTCAGCCGGCTCAGCGGGGGAAGGGTGAGCAGGGCTGCCAACCGAAAACGCAGAATCGACTGAGATTCTTTGAGTGAATTGCCTATAGTAACCATGCAGTGAGCGGTGAAACTATCGGTTGTTTTAAGAAATGGTTAGACAACTTTATGGATAGGGATGGCAGGTGGTAATGGATATGAAACTACCTAATGTAGGCCTTGTGGTCTCTTGCAGCCTCATTCGTTCTTATGTTTATATGAGTTACTCCCTTCGCATAAATTTTATTGTCTGAGGGGGAAAGCTTCCTTGCGCGGAGAGGAGGAAGAGGAGGAGGAAGAGGAGGAGGAGAAGGAGGAGAGAAGGGGGAAGGGAAGAGGAGGAGGAGGGAGGGGGAAGAGGAAGAGGGAGGAGAGAGGGGAAGGGGAGGATGAGAAGGAGGAGAGAGGGGGAAAGGGAGGAGGAGAGAGGGGGAGGGGGAGAGAGAGGAGAGGGTGGAAGGCGAGAAGGAGAGAGGGGGAGAAGTAGAAATGAAGGAGAAAGAGGGAGGAGGAGGAAAGAGGGGGAGGGGGAGAAGGAGGAGAGAGGGGGAGGAGTGAAAAGGGAAGAGGGTGAAGGAGGAGAGAG
>NC_134784.1:14976938-14986938 GCF_046742065.1 Oratosquilla oratoria
TTCTCTCAATCTACATTCTACCTCCACCTCCACTCCTCCCTTTCCTGCCTCATTCGCACCCAGGTATAATAAACTATCCACTTCCTCCATTCACTCTCCCCTATTGCTCAATTCCAGTCTGCTGCCACATCCACCCCTTGTACATCTCATCACCTTACTTTTACCCACATTTATCTTTAACATTCTTCTTTCACACACTCTCCCAAACTCTGTCACCAACTTCCTCAATCCCTCCTCTGATCCTGCTACAAGCATAGTGTCGTCCGCAAACAACAGCTGGCTCACTTCCCACTTTTCTCCATTTTCTTTTATCTGTTTATCTATTCATTTCCCTTTTTATTCGTTTATTTGATCTATTTATCTATCTATTTTTTATTTCTCTATTTATTTGATCTGTTTATCTATGTATCTATTTTATTTATTTATTAATTTATTTGTTTGTTTTAATTATTTATCTATTTGATCTCGTTATTTATTTATCTCTTTTATTTATCGATTTATTTGATCTATTTGCGTATTTATTTATCTGTTTTATTTATCTATTTATTCTATTTATTTATTTATATGTCTATTTGTGTGATTTATTTTATATTTACTTGATCTATTTATCTATTCATTTGTGTATTTGTTTTATTTATTTATTCATTTGATTTCTTTATATAATTATTTATCTGTTTGTTTTATTCATATATTTATCTTTATGTATTTTTTTATATATTTATTTATTTATTTTATTTTTTATTTATTTTTAAGGTTTTGCCGAGTTATTCATCTATTTATTTATTTGATGTATTATTTATTTTCTAGGTTTTGCCGAGCCATCACAGGCCCAGACCTTGTACACCGCCAACCTTGTCTTTCTCCTTTGGCCCTCCTTTGGTCTTGAGAGATGGAGACCAACTTGCCTTTCTCTTTGTTTCCCTTCTCCTCCCGTTATCAATTGCTTCCAAGGCATCCAATCCGCCTTTATGAGATCGGAACCGATTAATATGAACAGGTAGTCAGTTCGAATCCGATTCTCATACTCCAATGAAGCTGCCAATCATGCACAGAGAGTTCCTCATCACTTTGGCTGACGAATTGATCACAAGAACATGAGAATGGAGGAGACTGCAAGAGACCATAGGGCCTACAATAGCCAGTTTCATTTCCCTGACCACCTGTCACGCTTATCCATAAAGTTATCGCATTTTCTCTTAAAACAACCCACTGTTCCAGCGCTCACCACGGGGTTACTAAGTCTGTTCCAATCGTTAACCACTCCATTGGTACTCCAGTTCTTGCCTATTTCCTTCTTAAACCTAAACTTGTCCAACTTAAACCCATTACGACGAGTTCTGCCCTGTTGTCGTAATATGATGACCTTGCCTGAATTACCTTAGGTAAAGCCCTTGACCCACTTGAATACCATTAAAAGATCACCCCACACTCTTCGTCTTAGAGCTAATCCCTGGTTAAATGTGGCTGTTGAATAAAGGTTATAATTGCAATGCTACCTGTTCACATTGGTAATAAGAATGCAGAGTTTGTAGGATTAACTCAAAACTTACCATCCCAATCCCACGCAGCGGGAGGTGGGAAACCTATGGTAAGGCAAATCCCTGTCAGTTGCTGCAAGCCGGTTTTTTTTTTTTTTTTTTTTTTTTTTTTTTTTTTTTTTTTTTTTTTTTTTTTTTTTTTTTTTTTTTTTTTTTAGGCCGATATCTGGGTCGCCTCACCGCCTTGTTAGGACTGTCGAAAACCAACGCAGCAAGCCTACAGCGGGTCGTAATGGGTATCTCTTGTACATAAATACGAGGAGATGATATATGTAATGTTTGCCACTGGAATGTTCAGGAAATGTTGCTTCCGCTGTCTATCCCTGGTCACTTACAGGACTAATAGGAAAGCATCCTGTTTCCTGTTAATTTGAGTCATGCAGATAAATGTTGAGGCTGAGAGAGAGAGAGAGAGAGAGAGAGAGAGAGAGAGAGAGAGAGAGAGAGAGAGAGAGATAGATAGATAGAATCTGAACCCATCAAATTACACCCCCCCCAAAAAAGGAAGAATAAAATATATGTCTTTTACTCTCTTTCTCTTTTTTCTCTGTATCATTTTTGCAGCTTTACTTTTATCTCTCTTTTCTCTGATTTTCACTTTCCTTCTTTCTTCACTCCTCTTCCAATCTAAACATCCCCCTTTGTGTGTGTGTGTGTGTGTCTCTCTCTCTCTCTCTCTCTCTCTCTCTCTCTCTCTCTCTCTCTCTCTCTCTCTCTCTCTCTCTCTCTCTCTCTCTCTCTCTCTCTCTCTCTCTCTCTTTTTCTCCTCTCTCTCTCTCTCTCTCTCTCTCTCTCTCTCTCTCTCTCTCTCTCTCTCTCTCTCTCTCTCTCTCTCTCTCTCTCTCTCTCTCTCTCTCTGCCTCTCTTTCTCTTTATCTCTCTTTATGTTTCTTGTTAGCCAGCTGGCTAATGGGATTGGCTGCGTGGAATAGCTAAGTGTTGCCTACATGCCAGGAAGCCAATTAAGAAAATTCGATTAAAGGTGGATGGGACTCAAATTACTCAACCATTCAAGTAAACGACTTTGAATACTTGATGACCCAAATCCCTTTGAATAGTTTAGCTGAACGAGGAGGGTAGGTTTAAATCCTTGTTTACATGGGGCAAGTGGAGGTCAAATGAAGTGTGCAAGTTACTTGAACTGGAGAGGAAAGCGAGCAAGTGCATGTTCACACAGGCCAATTCAGAGACAAGTGGTATGTGTGAATATGTACTGGCTCGCTTTTTTTCTCCAGTTCAAGTAACTACTTGCACATTTGACTTGCCTCTTCACTTGTTCCGTCTGAACGAGGTTTGGGAAGGAAATTGACAAGAACTGGTTTACCTCTAGACTCACTAACTATGCAGTGATCACTGAAACAATTGGTTGTTTTAAGAAAAGGTTAGATAACTTTATGGATGTGGGTGATCGGTGGTAAGGGACATGGAATTGCTTAGTGTAGGCCTTATGGTCTCTTGCTGTCTCCCCCATTCTTATGTTCTTCTGTTCTTATGATAGTCGACTAGCCTTACCTCTTAAGACGTTGTCACTCTGGGCTATTTTTCCACCAACTTCCAATTAATCGGCGATACCGTCGACCTCCATCACTTTTTCTGTCGTAAAATGACTATCGCATACCATTTTGTTTTCTTAACTATCGACAAACAATGTCATTTGATGTGCTGGAGGTAAATTGTTTTCCTCCAGCATGTCAGATTCCTTCCCGAAAGCTGCCGCCTGTACATCTGCTCCAACTGTCGGAGGAAAAATAGCCCAGTGTGATAACCCCTTTACTCGCCTTAATTGGTCAGTAGTTTGTTTTTATGGAATACAAAATAGATTATTTGTTCTGCTGTTTAATTCAATTTTTTATATGTTGATTTATTCTTTTATTTTTTAACCTATGTATTCATTTGTTAATTCATTCATCTATCGTCTATTCATTTATTTGTTTTGGTGTTTGTTTATTTGCTTGTTTATTTATTGAAATATTTATTCATTTATTTTTTATTTATTTGTTTATTTATTAAATTATTTATATTATGTTTATATATTCGTTTATTTTCATTTGTTTATTTCTTTATTGACATCAGTTTTATATTAATTTATTATTTATTATTTAATGAGAAGTCCTCTGAGGGGCATCGTCCTAGCCTTCCGATAGGAGGGAGTTTATGACATTAAATCATATCATTGTTTAATGAGGAACAGAGAGTGGGCAGGGGAAGAATGAGGAGGAGGGGAGGGGGAGAGGCGAGAGGGTGAGGGTAAGGGGGATCAGAGAGTGGGGATAGGGGAAGAGGGGGAGATGGGAGCAGAGGCAGTGGTTGGGGGAAGAGGGGAAGAGAGGGATTAGGTGAGGGGGTAGAGGGGAGTAGAGAGAGAGGGGGGGAAAGGGAAGAGGAGGAGGAGGAGGGAAGTAGAGAGACGAGATGGGGGAAGAGGGAAGGAGGGGAGAGAGAAAGAGGGGAGAAGGGGAGGGGAGTAGAGACACGGGATGGGGAAAGAGGGGGAGAGGGGTGGGGAGAATTGTGCCTTGTTAGGGAGTTTGTGTGTGTGTATGTGGGGGCTTCATTGACTAGGAGTACCGAGTGCGGACCCACAAAGGAGGCGCCTTTATATCTTCCATATCAAAGCCTTGGTTGGCCTTAGTAGTGGTTTGGGGGATGGGGGCCTGCCTTTGGAGAATTGGATTAGTTGATTAAATGTGAATAAAATCGCCTGGCGACAGGATGCAAGTCGGGTAGGGAATGGACAATATGTGGCCTCTCTCTCTCTCTCTCTCTCTCTCTCTCTCTCTCTCTCTCTCTCTCTCTCTCTCTCTCTCTCTCTCTCTCTCTCTCTCTCTCTCTCTCTCTCTCTCTCTCTCTCTCTCTCTCTCTCTCTCTCTCTCTGTTTCTCTCTCTCGATTTCTCTCTCTCTCGGTTTCTCTCTCTCGATTTCTCTCTCAATTTCTCTCTCTCTTTCTCGGTTTATCTCTCTCTATTTCCCTCTATCTCGATTTCTCTCTCTCGGTTTATCTCTCTCTATTTCTCTCTCTCTTTCGATTTCTCTCTTGATTTATCTCTTTCTGTCTCTCGATTTATCTTTATTTCTCTCTTCGATTTATCTATATCTATATGTCTCTCGACTTTCTCTCTCTCTCTCTCTCTCTCTCTCTCTCTCTTTCTCTCTCTCTTTCTCTCTATCTCTCCCTCATTCTTCTCTGCGTCCACAATCTCACGGTCTTCTATTTCCTTCTCTTCCCTCTTTCCTTTCTTGTTTGGTATTCGTGTCATTTTTCGTCGTTTTCCCCTTCCAGTCGGAAATCAAGTCGTCGTCTTCTTGATTTCTCTCTTTCTCTCTCTATTTCTTTCTCTTTTCCTCTCCCTCCCTCCTTCCCTCCTTCTCTCTCCCGCCCTCCCTCCCCTCTCTTTCCGTTTCTCCCTCTTCCTTCCTCTCCCTCTCTCTCCCTTCCTCTCCCTCCCTTTCCCTCGCTGTCCCTCTCCATCCCTCTCTCTCCATTATTCTCTCTCCATCCCTCTCTCTCTACCTCTCTCTCTCCATCCCTCTCTCCTCCTCCTTCTTTCTCTCTTCCTCTCTACGTCTCTCCTCCTCCCCCCTTGTCCTCCTCCTCCTCCTCCTCCTCCTCCTCCTCCTCCTCCTCCTCCATCACCACTTCCCTTTTCGTACCTCCTCCCCTCCATCTCACGTCCCTTCCTCCCACTCACCTCCGCCTCCTTGGTCCCCCTCATCCCCTCTTCTCTTCCACACCCACCCTTCCCCTCCCCCTCCCCCCTCCCCATTTACATTTCGAAATTCTTTAAAAATAATGAATTCAAGTCTCTCCCGCGATGTTGGGGCCGGGAGGGGGATTTGCCCCCCACCCCCGGGGTGGGAGGCACTCAACCATTGTTTGGAGAGAAAAGGGGGGAAGGAAAAGGGTTTCCATTGGGTGGGGGTGGGGGTGGGAGTGGGGTGGTGGATGTGTAGGAGCGAGATTCAGGCAGAGAGAGAGAGAGAGAGAGAGAGAGAGAGAGAGAGAGAGAGAGAGAGAGAGAGAGAGAGAGAGAGAGAGAGAGAGAGAGAGAGATGGACGGATTTGTCTACGTCATTTTCTTGTTGGTTTGTGTCTTCGTTGTCTTCTAAGTTGTCCACTTTGTCCTCGTATTTTTCCTTTTCCTCAATTTCGTTTACTCCTTGTCCTTCTCTTTCTCCTTTTCCTCTCTCTCTCTCTCTCTCTCTCTCTCTCTCTCTCTCTCTCTCTCTCTCTCTCTCTCTCTCTCTCTCTCTCTCTCTCTCTCTCTCTCTCTCTCTCTCTCTCTCTCTCTTTCTCTCATTTATTTTTCTAGTATGTCTTAATAATAATTTTTACATCTTTATAGATTTCTCTTCATCTTATCTTTTTTTTTTAATTTTCGTCCTCATCTCCTTTTTTTAACCTTTATTCTTTGCTGTCGTGTTTTGCGTCTTAGCAATGTTTGTTTCTCTTTTCCTTTTTATAAATTCTTTGTTTTTTCTTCGTCTTTTGTCGCTTTATCTAATGTCATCATGTTTTCCTTCTTCTTTTTCATCTTCGATTTAATCTTCTTTTTTCTTATTCGTATTCTTTCTGTCTTCGTTTTCTTCTTCCTTTTTTGTTTCTCTTCCTCTTCCTCCTCTTCTTCTTCTTCATCTTATTCCTCTTCTTCCTCTGCTTCATCTTCCTCCTCTTCCTCCTCATTTTCCACTTCGTTCACTTATCTTCCTTCTCTTCCTCTTCTTCCTCTTCTTCTTTCTCTTTCTCTCTTCCTCCTCTTCTTCTTCTTCTTCCTCTTCTTTCTCTTCACCTTTCTCTTCATCTTCTTTCTCTTCTTCGTTTTGAAACATAAATTTGGGGACACTTGGAAACGTACAAGAAAATATTTTGCCGCTTTTGGAAATGGGAGAAATCTTTTCTAGTTATTCACAAGGCGTTAGCCCCTGTTCACACTAGCGGTTTGAACCGCACGGAAACCTCCGTGGTATCGCATAGCTGGCGGCAGTTTGAGCCCTGCCGCCAGCTATTTGGACCACGGGTATGATTCATTCAATTTCACGCTACAAAGTCCTGTATGGGGCACCGTACTAGCCTCCTGATAAGAGGAGTTCGCGACGTTAAACTTACGAAGGCCTTTTTTCCCGTACAACGGAGGTAGCCTAATCAAAAGGCACGTACATACTCTCACCCATTCCACTCCCACCCATTCCACTCCCATCCCTCCACCCATCACCCTTTCCTCCCTCTCATCTTAGCTCCTCGCGGATGACGGGTCATCCCTGTATCCTGCCCACCACCGCCTTGGGTCGGAAGTAATGTGATAAGACAGAGCACGTCCACAGCATGGCCACTTCACTTAAACAGCGACCCCCCTTTCTATTCCCTTATGCAGAAAAAAAGAGAAGACTAAGAGAAATCTCTTCGGACTGCATCCAAGTATAATTCACACATAATCACTCCCTACCTCCCCATCCCCCACCCCTCCTTGCATAAAAGTATCATTTATACACAGCCATTCTCAACTCACCCCTATCTCCTGCCTCCTTCCTTCTTTTTCATCAGGCATTCCCCTCTTGCCTAACGCCCCACTCACCCCATCCATCCATCTCATCCTCGGTCGTCCCCTTTTGTTCACTCCCTCCACCTCTGCCTTCCAGACCTCTTTTACTAATCCATCTTCACCCTTTCTTTCCATGTGTCCAAATCATCCCAATGCTCTTGCATCAGTGCTATCTCCCAACTCCCTTTCCACCCCGATTCTCCTCCTTACCTCCTCGTTTCTCACTCTATCCAACCTTGTAACCCCTACCATACTTCTCAGACATTTCATTTCAATATAATCAGTCCATTCGAGCTGTCGCCAGACGATTTTATTCATCCCTCCCAAAAAAATAAACCAGACTAATTGCGTTGTCATATTCTCTTTTCCAAAAGTACTTGATCATCTTTATTTATTTTTAATTTTTTCTTGTTTAAATGTGCATTAAAATACGAGGGGTAAGGATATTAGCCGATTAAGTATATGATTTTTAATGAATTCTGAATCCATCGAGTAAATAGATTTAGTCTTTTCGAAGACGATATAATATAAACTTTTGGTATTTTAGGGGGTAATCACACTGGGCTATTTTTCCTCCGACATCCTACCTCCAGCCTCCATTTGAATAACTAGAATATGCAGAAATGTAGACTTCACTAACATTCGTATAGTTTTGCAATCTCCTGGTTCATCATTCAGCTTTGCCATACAGTATATGACGGAAAGATAGTTTGATATTTGGAGACTTGAAAAATGAAATATTGCAACCGGTGTCGTTTTTACTCAAATGATCTTTCAACTGTCGGTGCTGGTGATGAAGCCCGTGGAAGCCCAGTGTGATAACCCCTACAGGTAGAGAGATAAGATGCTTATTTTCGTGAATAAATAAATAATGATAATGATAGATTTCTTCTTCGGGTGAAAAATCACACAGAATAGGCAGTTGACTATTAAGTCGAGTTGATCTTTTTTCTTTTGTAACGTGAGTTGACAGCTCACGTACAGTCACCAACAAAAGTTTTGATCCACCCATAGTTTTTCATGATACAAATTCCAAATTCTCTGACCGATTTTTTTTTATCTATTCAAGAAAAATGACCTAACCTTCAACTAAATATTTTTTCATATGAAAATACATCACGCACTTGGCAAATAAACAGTAACATTGACGTTGTGAGAACTGTAACTTGGGTAAGAATTTTTGCTCGTGACTGTACGTTGGAATATTACCTTTGGAGAAGATTTATTGCAATGGAGGGGTGGGGGGCGGCAGGGGATTTGTGCAGATAATAGGCTTCGATAGAAGACTTTGGATTTCAGTCTGATTTTTAATTTTTGATTTGAGTTGGGTTTTGAGCCAGTCATACTTTCTCGGTTTCTATTTTTCCTCTCTTTGTATGTTTGTTTCTTTCCCTCTCTCTCCTTCTCCCCCCCTCTCCTTCCCACCTACCCTCTCTCTCTCTCTCTCTTCGTCATTCTCTCTCTCTCTCTCTCTCTCTCTCTCTCTCTCTCTCTCTCTCTCTCTCTCTCTTTCTCTTTCTCTCTCTCTCTCTCTCTCTCCCGCACTCCATCATTACTCCCTCTTTCATTTCATCAAAATTGACCCCCCCCACTCCCCTCACTGGCCCTCTCTTTTGGTGTAGGAATCTATCAGGGATAGAACTTAGATCCTTATCAGTTCATCAATCAATCATATCCATCATTGTTATCAGTACATCAGTTCCATCAACTTCATCACTTTCATCAGTTACATTAATTCGCCAGAATTGTCCCTTTTTCAGAAGATTAACATTTTATTATTATTTTTTTTTACAAATTGAATAAAAACAAATACTCGTATGGAAAACTTATGTGTTAGTGAACATGATCAGCCATAATATAAGTTCTTGAAAAAATAAAATAGAATACATAAATAGATAAATACAAAGATAAATGAATAGGCAAATAAAATGAAGAAACGAATAAATGAATACATGAAAGTAAATAAGTATATAATAACAAAATAGATAGATTAATAAATGAAAATTATATATATATAAGTAGATAAAATCAGGCACTCAGAAATGATAAATGTGGAAAAAGTCATGTATTTTGTTCTATAAATATTTTTCAGAAAACTACTGTGATTCTTTTCCTCAAGAAACAACATGATCTTTTATTATTTTTCTTCTTATTTTTCAAAATTTCGTTGGCAATTAAAGACAAAATAGAGTAGCAATGTATGGGAACTTAGTTTTGTCCCTTTAGCTGAATAAAATACTCTGCATCAACCAGAATAAAATATGTAAAGGAGACCACGGAAACGGACAGTTCAAGGACTATTTTGAAAAAAAAAATAGTTGTGTGATACTGGATTTTTTGTTGTCAAAGATTGATTTATGGAATTTGAATTTCAACGCCAATTTTATTGTATAAATAGACAAAATATGGGAAATTGTTAATGGGAGCCTGACGAATACACACACACACACACACACACACACACACACACACACACACACACACACACACACACACACACACACACACACACACACACACACACACACACACATGCACACACACACACACACACACACACACACACACACACACACACACATGCACACACACACACACACACACACACACACACACACACACACACACACACACACACACACACACACACACACACACACACACACACACTGAGAAAATAAATTAATTGTTTTATTTGTATGTTTGGGTGTTTATCTATATTTATTCATTTATCTATTTGATTAATTATTTCTGTCATCTGACATCGCATTGTATAAAAGGTCCTTTAGGATTTTATCCATTTCATAACTTTATTATAATTTTAATTTCTTTATTTTTTCATTAATTTTTATTATTTGTTTATTTTGGGTTGGAGTGGGAAAGGAATAAATTTAAACAGTAATTCATAACTTTGGGCAAACAAC
>NC_134784.1:14991938-15004438 GCF_046742065.1 Oratosquilla oratoria
ACACGGCCATCAAGAAGAGTCGCTGACTGACCCTGACTTCCATCAATCAGTGGACAAGCGTGTCATATCATCGACATTGTACCAAAACTTGAAGATTAATCATCGGTTGAGCCGACAGCATTGACAAAACTAAAATGATAATGAAAACAGGTTTACATACATTCTTTTGAGAATCGGTAGAAAGCTATTAAAGGTAGTGTTTACTTCGAATACAGCCAATATTAAATCTGACAGAAAAAAAGAATCCACTGCTGACAGTTATTCGACAACTGTCTGATAATGCGAAGATTCGTGGATATAAAACAGGCTGATGTTGTTATGGCAATACTGAAAGAGTTGGTAATTTGAATTTTGCGAAAGATTTTTGACGATTATTTTTGTTGTTATTGACCGTAGTTTACCAGCGTATTTATCCTTGTTGTAATTCCATTTATATTTTGATTTTACATCCTTTGTCCAAACTAAAGTCATAATAATCTTTAACCCTTTATTGTCATATATCTACCCCCATCAGAGCATTACTAGCATACAAAAGACTTGGATTCTAAGGATTACAAAGGATTACAAAGGCGGAGCATGCCAACAGGAGACCTTTTGGTCCATATCTAGGTCGGATGCGAAAAAAATCATAATGATAATAAAATAAATAAATAAAAACTATAATAATGTAAATAACAAATAAGATACATAAATAAATGCATAGGTATAGTTAGATAATAAACAAACAGGTAAATAGTAAATAATAATAAATTGACACATAACTAATAATAAATGAAAATCAGACAGACAAATGATAACAAAACAAAAACAAATAATATAAAATAAATTATAATCATTACAGCATCTTGCTTAGGTGTTTATCTAAATGATTCTTAAAGCTTCGAACTGAACTACATTGCACTACCTGTGCAGGAAGTTTATTCCATTCATTAACTACACGGTTGGCAAAGTTGTTTCTACCTACTTCCAAATTGAATCTATTTCCGGACAGTTTGAGACCATTGTTTCTTGTCTGATTCTCATTCAATGTGAAAATTTTGTCACTTTTGATGTTGTCAATTCCCTTTAAAATCTTAAAGACCTGTATCAAGTCACCTCTGAGTCTACGCTTTTTTTTAGGGAAAACAGATTCATATGTTTTAGTCGATTTTCGTATGATTTATTTTTGATATTTGGAATCAGTTTTGTGGCTCGCCGTTGTACTTTTTCCAGTCTGGGATTGGATGAGTCTTAATGGGGTCAGATAATTTTTAATGGTGCTGGATTCCTCTTAATGGGGTTTGATTTTTCTTAAAGGATTCAAACCCTCTTAAAAGACTCCTTTAAGGGAGACCCAACCCCTTTAATTGAGATCCAATTTCATTATAAATGATTCAAACCCGTTAAGGGTTCTTAAAAAGTTTATAAACATTGATTAAGAAATAGAATATACATTTCACTCTTGCATAGTGTATTAGAGAATTAAATCTCAGGTGTGATATACTGACCCCCTTACCGTAATTTTTTTTACCTCCAGAGCGTTATAAAAGTAACCCCCCACCGTTCAGAATCTGTAGCTAAGAAGACTGAAGGTGGCAGCACGCTGGACTGATTCTCGCTAGCATGCTACTTGCTTTTGCTACTTCGTTTGGGTAGAAACGACTTCGGTTACATTTTTTTTTTCAAATTTCCAAATGTCAAATTACTCTTGCTTCATATCTTGAGAAGCTTAATGACGACCTAAGAGAAGTTAAACCTAGAATACGAATGTTAGACACACTGCTCAGATGTTCTCACGGAAGTCTAGAATATTGTAACCAAAGTCGTTTCTACTCAAACGAAGTAGCAAAAGTAAGTAGCACGCTAGCGAGAAATGCCAAGTGTGTCGCCACCTTAAGTTTGATGCAGTGTGGAGAGGTCGGGTGGTAGTGGAGGTGGAGGGAGAGGAGGAGGAAGAGTAGTAGGAGGAGAAGGAAGAGTAGGAGGAGGAGCAGGAGAGGAGAGGAGGAATAAGAGGAGGAGTCAGTGTCACCGAAGTCTCTGGTCATCCATTGAAGCATTTAATTGATTAATTGATTGATTACTTCGAGTGACACTCAGTCTCTGGGTCGACGCGGCGTGACGTCGCGTCGGCGGTGATTTGTGATTGGTGGAAGTCGGGGATCGAAGCCACGCCCATTTCCTCACCATAATGATGTTAAACCCATTAACGGTGGGGCATCTCTCATGTGAATAAACTTAATTGGCCTAAAAAGTGCATACAAGAATATTTATCGTCGTTTAATGGTTATTGATTCTGAATATTGAAGTATGTAAAGGAATAGTGTGCTTTAGGAGTAGAGTCGAACATCATCTGTGACGTCATGTCGTCTAACATCCTGTTGGGAGGAAAAACCTACTCACTATCTCCCTACATCCTGTCATGCAATCTCAGTCCATGAAAACGCTGAATTTAATTTTTGTTCTCGAGTCATTGCACGAAATACAGGGTGAATGTTTATTTTGAATTTGGAGGAAATTTATTTTCGCGAAGAGACTTTTGAGTTATATTTGGTTTTATATTTTATTTTTAATCTTCGCGTAGCTTCGCAAGAGATCTTGGAGGATATGGAGATGAATCGTGTTGCCAGATTAGCTAGGAAATTAGGCTATAGTCTTTGCCAGTCAACCTTAGTACGTGCCTCTCCCTCGCTTATTTCACATCTGTGTTATTTGAATATTCTCATTCTGTATATAGTTAACGAATCTATTTGGTACAATGAGGATAATTTTTAGTATTATAACAACGATTATTACTACTCATCCCATCTCACCTCTCTCACCTGTGACACCTCGACATGGCAACATGGGGGGGGGGGGAAACGCAGTTGCCACATGTCACATAATTGATTCAAATTGTTGTTATGATCCCAAAAAGCGACATTGTACTATACAGATTCTTTTGCTATATACAGAATAAAATAAATCAAATAGTACATACGTGGAAAATGACAGGTATGTACTAAAAGTTTATTTGGCAGAATGGCTAGCAGTCAATCCGACGTATGACACATCCTGAACGGACTTCTTGGAGCGTACAGACTTTAGTAAAGAACAATTAAAAATTGTAGAATAGATTTATGTTGAGGAAGGATAAGGAAAGACATGTCAGAGGAATCGTTGAAGATGTCGAAGGCCAATTTGAGCGCGAATGACCTTGGCTCCTTGAGTAACAGATTTTTTTTAAGGAGGCTGCATGAGTGGATTGCTCAAAGGTACCATAGGAAATAAAGATAGAATCGCTGTTAAACTACAGTCCACAACAACAACAACAACAACAACAACAACAACAACAACAACAACAACAACAACAACACCAACAACAAAAACAACAACAACAACAACAACAACAACAACAACAACAACAACAACCATGTGGCATAGTGACGCCGTGTGAATGAAGCGACGGGCTCCCTGGCGTATGTCCCCCATGGATGATGATAATAACATAAGTATGGAAGGGACTACAAGAGACCATAAAGCCTAAACTAGGTAGTTCCATGTCCCTTATCCATAAAGTTATCTTCTTTCAAAACAAGCAAATGTTTCTCGTTCATTACACGGTTACTAAACGTATTCCACTCGTTGACCACTCTGTTGGTGAACCAGTTCTTGCCTCTTTTTCTTTCTTTTGTGCGTTGGGCTTGATGTTTGGTTTGCTCATAACGTCCGCGTAGAGAAAATGGAAATATCTTTATTAGAATTAAAGGATGATGAAAATGGCGGTCTGGGGAGAACGGAGAGACGGTGATAGGTGTGGTGATGACGATCGTGGTGAAGACGGTCGATGGTGATGAAATGATGATGGTGGTGAATTTGGTGATGGTGTTGTGATGAAGTTGGTGATAGAAGTAATGCTGGTGATGGTAGTGGTGGTAAAGATGATAGTTGTTATGGTGATGATAGTGGTGGTAGGAGTGCTGGAGATGGTGGTGGTGATGGTGTTGGTGATGGTAGTGGTGGTAGTAGTAGTGATGGTGGTAATTGTGGTGGTGGCAGCTATTGTTGTCAACTGTTATTGACCGTAGTTGAGCGTCTCTAGACGTGAACTCCTCCCCTTACTCCCCCCCCCTCTTTTGATTGTAGTCTATGAAACTAACCGCAGTGGGAGGGGAAGGGAACTGTCTTTAATAATATTAACCTTTAAATCACCTTTATATGTATGAGGAGTTATCCCTGAAGCATAACGCTGAGTCGAAAGGGGACCCTATAGAAGCCCTAAGGGGTTATCACATTTGGCTTCCACAGGCTTCTTCACCAGCGTCGACAGTTGAGAGTTCGTTTGAATAAAAACGACTTCGGGTACAAAATTCTATTGTTCAAATCTCAGAATATCAAGTTATCTTTTCGTCATATATGGCAAAGCTGAATGAGGAACTAAGAGATTGTAAACCAATGAGAATGTTAGATATACTTTGGAATAGTCTTAGTGAAGTCTAGATTTCTGAAGTCCTATTCTAGTTATTCAAATGGAGGTTGGAGGTAGGATGTGGGAGGAAAAATAGTCCAGTGTGATAACCATTTTAGGCAGTCAGTGTTTATTGGCAATATTTCAAATATTGTCAATAATATTGAGAACTTTAGAGGTATTAATAGAAGCTCTGGTAGATACTGAATATGCAGGAAAGGCCATAATTGTCAATAGAAGTATTCTCAATAGAAGTATTGTCATTGGTAAAGAATATTGTCATTGGTAAAGAATATTGTCATTGGTAATCGCAGTCAGTAGGAAAATAATATGGCCAATGGTAAACTTAATCAGTTAGAAAATATTGTCAAAACATTATCAATACTATTGTTGTGTCTGAGTCATAGTTATAGAGATTCTCATAACCATTGTAATCAGCAAGAGACCTCTGAGATAAATTAATTTCTGTGTATATATATATATATATATGTATATATATATGTATATATATGTATATATATGTATAATATGTGTATATATATATGTATATATATGTATATATATATATATGTACATATATATGTATATATATATATATATATATATATATATATATATATAAGATATATATATACATATATATATGTATATATATACTAGCCAAATTACCCGCGCGTTGCTGCGGACAAATGATGATCATTTTAATTTTGATAGAATTTGTGGAGAAAAGTTACACGTATCAATATAACTCAAGTGAAAAGGTAACACAAATAGAATGTTAAGAAAGTAAGAAAAAAATCAATTTGAGGAGGGAGACACCTTATGGAAATAAAATATATTCGGCCGTAAGAGAAGAATTGAACCAACCTTTGATTATCTTTGAACTCGAGTATATTACCGCCCGTGAAAAAGTAAAATAAAAATAACCAATATTTAAACATTTGGTAAAATTATACAATCATTTTATATTTACATGCTTTCTTCTTACAAAGAGTATCATAGTTTGTGGCAACATTAATTTCACAAATATAGATAATATATATGAACGCATACAATGGTTTGTTTAATCATAGTAATTTTTGTCACAAAAATGCCAATCGTGTTAAGGGGACACTACAGTAGTGGCGTGTTACCACACCATACCCCTTTAACCCTTAACCCTAGCCAAAATAATATTATTTTGGAAATGAAATATAGTTATCCAAGTACCTGGAGTGATAGGGTATCAGAATATATATGGTTATGGGGGTCTATCTCCAAAACTCTAGGAGGAGTTCGTGAACAAACAACAGACAGGTAGACAGAAGCTACTACTTTATTATAATAGATACCAAGGGTTTTTTCCCTCATACAAGGGGGTTAGCCAAGTCAAAGGTACGTACCTACTCCCACCTATTCCACATTCCCCTCCACCACCTTTGTCTCCCTCTCATCTTAGCTCCTCGTGGATGACGGGTCATCCCGGTCTCCTGCCCATCGCTCGGGTCTGAAGCAATACAACAAACGTATTTACTAAAATAAAATCTATAAAGTGGTCCACAGGATGGAAATGGTTGAGTGAATGAAGTGATATGTCTGCGCATCTGTATCTCTCACAGAAATCTCACGATAAACGCTTCTATACTCAAGAAGGCAGAAAGTAAGAAAAAAAGTCATTCTAATAATGTGAAAAATACCTCCAGGAATCTTCTTATAAAAAAAAAAAAAAAAAAAAAAATCTTGTTTGCTCCTTCAAGTCGCCGGTACGCAATTCCCTCTTCACTTGTTGCTGTCTTTTCTCGAGGAGACCTATATTTTATATTTTTCTTCTTTTTTCTTTTTTCTTCTTTGTCTTGTTTCCATTGTTCTTTCGATAGCTTCAGATAAACGATGTCTTGCCACTCTGAATCCCATCATAATATTAGATGTCCTTTGTAAATCAAACTCCTTTGTTATATCGCAATTTTTTTTCTCAAGTCGAAAAACGGATACAAATTCTGATAGAGTTTCAAGGACGTCTAAAAGAAAAGTAGTTGCTCTCGTCTCGCAATGATTGCGACACGCGCGCGCGCGGACACACACACACACACACACACACACACACACACACACACACACACACACACACACACACACACACACACACACACACACACACACACACACACACACATACACACACACACACACACATACACACGCACACACACGCACATACACAAGCACACACACATACACACGCACACACAAAACGAAGCCAGAGAATAAGAACCGGATTAACAGTTTTGAGTAAAACAGTTGCAGTCTCTTATCTTCTATTCTGGTCTCATAATGTATTCTGGTCTATCTCACGCTGTACTCTGGTCTCATAATGTATTGTCTCATGCTTGTAAAGATCGGTCATCTCCAAAATGAGCTTGTTAACAATGGCAGATCCAGGACCAGAATTGGGGGTCGAGGGCTAACCTGAATTTTGTAAATATAAATGACGCTTTTCAACAGACGTAATCTGTTGCACGAATACGATGATTTCGAATATAAATTGAAGTATATCTTCTCACTTGATGATATTCTCACTTTCAAAATATTGAGCAAAAGTAATATTTGATCTTTATATTTAAGTATTTACCCTCAGTAATGTGTTGAATATCCTTCCAATGATTCTCACAGAAGGGTTTTATCAAATGCTGGAAAAAAATTATGCCCCATACCGGTGTACACGAGGCAGTTTTCTCGACATTTGCAGTGAGGTAAAGAAAGAACAAATGAGGTAGGGGAGATCCACCCCGGATCAACCATTGCTTGTTAAGATCAGCCACTCCCTGTTAAGGTCAGCCACTGCCTGTTAAGATCAGCCACTCCCTGTTAAGATCAGCCACTCCCTGTTAAGGTCAGCCACTCCCTGTTAAGGTCAGCCACTCCCTGTTAAGGTCAGCCACTCCCTGTTAAGATCAGCCACTCCCTGTTAAGATCAGCCACCCCAAATATTAATTTGTGAAGATAAATAACCCTCACATACTCTTTACAACGTCTAAGGAAAGTACAAGACAGTGAGTAGTCACTAGTTAAGAGACTAATGTACAGCAATAGGAGTCAAGGGATAAATGACGAGAAGGAGAATGTGAGATAGGAAGAGAAGAGAAGGAGAAAAGAGAGACAGAGAAGGGGAGAAGGAGGAAGCGAAAGGAGGAATAAAAAAGATAGTAAAGAATGGACGTACAGAAGAGGTAAAATTGATGCCGAGAGGAAATGGAAGACGGATGAAGAGGAAGGGGAAATATTTGATGGAGAGAGAGAGAGAGAGAAAGAGAGAGAGAGAGAGAGAGAGAGAGAGAGAGAGAGAGAGAGAGAGAGAGAGAGAGAGAGAGAGAGAGAGGGAGAGAGGGAGGGAGAGAGAGACACAGGTTAGTATGACCAGTGAAATACCTTCAATGGTGATACGAGAAATAAGAAACAAGTAGATAAACAGATGTACAAAACTAAGCTGAGACCGAACGAGACAAAAAGATGGGGGTGGGAGGGGGGAGGGAGGGAGGGGATGGGGGAAGAGGAGGAAAAAAGGAGGTAGGGAAGGAGGGAGAGGGAGGAAGGGAGGGAGAAGAGGAGCAAAGGAGGAAGGGAATGAGGAAGAGGAGGAGGAGGAGGGAGGGAAGTAGGGAGGGAGGGAAGGAAGGGAGGGAGAGGGGAGGGAAGGAAGCGGATAGGAAGGGAGGCAGAAGGAGGGGATGGAAGAAGAGGAGGAGGAAAAAAGGAAGAAAAGGAGGGAAGGAGGAAGGGAAGTAGGGAGGGAGAGGAGGAGGGGAGGGGGAGTGGGAAAAGAGGGGGAGGGGGAAAAGAGGGGGAGGGGGAAAAGGGGGAGTAGGGGTAAGAGGAGAAAGAAAGGAGGAAGGGAGGGAGGGGGAGGAGAACAAATTTGATTCCTTTTGGAACCTGTGTTACACAAGGGCGCCGAAGAAGGACTGCAGTGACCAAAGGGTAGAGAGAGAGAGAGAGAGAGAGAGAGAGAGAGAGAGAGAGAGAGAGAGAGAGAGAGGGAGGGAGGGAGGGAGGGAGGGAGGGCGAAGAGAGGTCGGAGGATGATTCATTGTCACGTGAAACGGCTCTAGTAAAGATGCGAAAGAAATATTGAGGTCTTAAAGTGATAATATATATATATATATATATATATATATATATATATATATATATATATATATATATATATAACACTGAATGGGCCCCAGTGAACATATTTACGTTTATCAACCACACTTCACTTCAATTCTAAGCCATCAACGTCGAAAGCTCGAGGAGGCATACATGCAGAAATTGATAAGTGGTACAGCTAAGGACTCGAACCTCCACTAGCACGTAACAACTGACAGTGACTTAACCGATTGCGCTATCACGAGAGATAGCGCAGTCGGTTGTCACTGTCACTTGTTACGTGCTAGCGGAGGTTCGAGTCCTTAGCATGAATGCCTCCTCGAGTTTCTCGACGGTGATGGCTTAGAATCAAAGTGAATTGTGGTTTATCAACCACACTTCACTTTAATTCTAAGCAATCAACGTCGAAAACTCGAGGAGGCATACATGCATAAATTGATAAGTGGTACAGCTAAGGACTCGAACCTCCACTAGCACGTAACAACTGACAGTGACTTAACCGATTGCGCTATCACGAGAGATAGCGCAGTCGGTTGTCACTGTCACTTGTTACGTGCTAGCGGAGGTTCGAGTCCTTAGCTAAACCAAGTATTAATTTCAGCATGAATGCCTCCTCGAGTTTCTCGACGGTGATGGCTTAGAATCAAAGTGAATTGTGGTTGACAATTTTGAAAACACACATATATATACCAAGGCTTTTTCCACCTTACAAAGGAGGTAGCCAAAAAGGAAAAGGCATAAAATTATTCCCACCCATTCCATCCCTGAAAACACTCCACACCCACCCACCCTCCCTCTTATCTTGGCACCTCCTGGATGACGGGTCATCCCTGCACCTTGTCCACTGCCCTGGGTCAGAAGCTGTGTCGCAAGACACAATTCATCCACAGCAAGGCCGCTTCATTAAATCGGCGACCCCCCCCCCCCCTCTCCGTCCCCCTATGCATAAAGGGAGAAGACGGGGAGAAATCCCTTCGGGCTGCGACAAATTTTGCTTACACATACTACCTCACCCCCCATCCCCCCGCCCATTCCACCTCATGCATCACAACATCATCCATATACAACCATTCTCCATTCACCCCTGTCTTCTGTCCTCTCCCGTCCTTCCTCAACAGACATTCCCCTCTTCCCCAAAGCCCCCTTCACCCCATCCATCCACCTCATCTTAGGACGTCCCCTCATATTCACTCCCTCCACATCTGCCTTCCATACCTCTTTTACTAGTCTTTCTTCACTCATTCTTTCCATGTGTCCAAACCATCCTAATACTCTTTCATCAACCCTATCTCCCAACTCCCTTTCCACCCCTGTTCTCCTCCTCACCTTCTCATTTCTCACTCTATCTAGCCTAGTAACCCCTATCATACTTCTCAGACACTTCATCCCAAACACATTCAAACTCCTCTCTTCCTCTCTTATGTTCCATGTTTCTGCCCCATACAGTGCTGTTGGCACAATCACTCCCTCATACAGTCTCCTTTTAGCATCCATTCCCAAATGTCTATTCCTCATTACACTTTTTAATCCACCAAGGCATTTACTCGCTTCTCTCAATCTACATTCTACCTCCACTCCCACTCCTCCCTTTCCTGCCACATTTGCACCCAAGTATCTAAAACTATCCACTTCCTCCAGTCGCTCTCCCTTAATGCTCACTTCCAGTCTACTGCCACTTTCACCCCTTGTACATCTCATCACCTTACTTTTACCCACATTTATCTTCAGCTTTCTTCTATCACGCACTCTCCCAAACTCCTCAATCCCTCCTCCGATCCTGCCACAAGCGCAGTGTCGTCCGCAAACAACAGCTGGCTCACCTCCCACTTTTCTCCATATATATATATATATATATATATATATATATATATATATATATATACGCGTGTGTGTATTCACCTTGGTCTTTGGATCGGAAGAGAGCTCAGAGCTCAAAGTGCAGCGATATTGAAATTATTTCAGCCCTGGGCAGGATACAAACCCGGACCGCCGTTGTGACAGTCGGGGACTCTACCAACCGCGCCACCGAGTCGTGTGTGTGTGTGCGTGCGTGCGTGTGTGTGTGTGTGTGTGTGTGTGTGTGTGTGTGTGTGTGTGTGTGTGTGAGAGAGAGAGAAAGAGAGAGAGATAGAGAGAGAGAGAGAAAGAGAGAGAGGAGTAGGTTCGGCTTCAAAAGTTATTATCTTTCTTTCCTCCACTTTTCCTCTACCTTTCCTCCTTTCTCCCTCCCTCCTCTTCCTCCCCCCTCCCACTCCCCTTCCGTCTCTCTCTTTTTGTTGATTTGGGGCCTTGTTCTGTCTCGGGTCGGTCGTCTCCCAGCTGAATGAAATCGTGTGATGTCAGCATTAGATAAATATTATAGAATTGAAATAGAATACAATGAAATACAATAGAATAAAATAAAAACTAGGTCAGAATAACAGAAGTCAAGCGGTCATCTTGTATTTTTTTTAGAACTTTGAGTGATTTTTTCTGTAATGATAAAACTATTATTTCATGGACGTACACACTGACACGCGTACACACACACACACACACACACACACACACACACACACACACACACACACACACACACACACACACACACACACACACACACACACACACACACACACACACACACACACACACACACACACACACACACACACACACATATGTAAGAACACACACACACAGATATGTAAGAACACACAAACACACACACACACACACACACACACACACACACACACACACACACACACACACACACACACACACACACACACACACACACACACACACACACACACACACACACACACACATACACACAGTAGGGAAATAGCTGTCGATCACGGGTCCAACACGTGATCCAAGATCATGGTGAATTACAAATATACACAAACCCACACAACTTTGTCGCAGATATGGTTCAGTGATGAAGCTTGGGTACAGATACTCTGTCTATGATATTGTATTACACGTGGAGCAATAGAGAGATCAATGGTGGGAATAACACTGAAGGACAGTCAGAGGGCGAGTTAGACAAGATAGTACACCTAAGTGAAGGAATTATCACACTGGGCTATTTTTCCTCCGACATCCTACCTCCAACCTCCATTTGTGAATAACCAGAATATGACTTTGCTTACAGAAATCTTACAGACACTTCTAAGAACATTTCACCGGTATGTCTAACATTCGTAAAGGTTTACAATCTCTTAGTTCATCATTAAGCTTTGCTATATATGACGGAATGATAGTTTGATATTTGGAGAATTGAAAAATGAAATATTGCAACCGAAGTCGTTTTGATTAAAACGAACTCTCAACTGTAGGTGCTGGTGAAGCCCGTGGAAACCCAGTGCGATAACCTCCTCAGGGATATTGTCAGTCAATCATCCATTTTGAGTCCACAGCTGAACAAAGGCCTCTGTTATCCCATTCCATGACTTGCGCGACTGCGCCAGCATCTGCCACGTCACTCCTACAAACTTCTCCATCTCATCTCTCCACCTGTCTCTTCTCCCTCATTCACGCTTCCCATCTCGCGGCTTCCACGCGATTAGGTCCTGTTCACACTAGCGGTTTCAGACGCTGCGGTTTGATCCGCGGCGATACATCTACAATGTGAGTTAATGGAGATGTTGACACATAACTGTGCAGTTTTTCCTTGACTATGCGGTATCGCCGCGGTTTCCACGCGGAAACCGCTAGTGTTAACAGCGCCCAACAAGCTACTGAATGGATATTGTGGAGACGATAAAAGAGATGAAATGAGATTTTGTATACAAGGTATCCAAGAAATAAGATGGTAAATGAAGGAAAGGTGTTGCTGACTGGATGCCGAGAGATCCGAAGCGTCTGGTGAGACAGACTAGGCAAAAGCTGAAGAGAGGAGATAGAGAAGTTCGTGTGGAGGCCTTTGTTAAATAGTAGACTCCAAATGACTGACGAATTG
>NC_134784.1:15009438-15016938 GCF_046742065.1 Oratosquilla oratoria
GAATTCTCTTTTGTTTAGGGTAAATTCCTTTGCCCTGATTGGTAGTGCTGTCTGCCAATTGGACGCCCCAACTTCCTGCTCCATTGTTATCTTTCTTTTCATACAATTCGATAGCCGAGCTAAAAGTGCTCGAAGTTCCTCCTTCTGCCTCTGTTCCCTTCCCTTTGAAATGTTTCTTCTAATTTCTCTGATTTCCTCCATGTTAGTCTCCTTCCGTTGATCTTGTGACACGATGTTGTTTGTCAATGAGGACGTGAGTTTCAGGGAGTTCCGGTGTTCTATATCGGCAAGGTTTAGCGGGTTGGAGATGCCTAGCCTTCCCATTCTAGGTGGAAGTTCAATAAGTTTTCTTTCCTCTTCGTTTATTGTCCGTCCGTTGGTGATGGCCGGAATTAGCTCGTTTCTGATGGTTTCTTCCAGGGGTCTTAGTAGGTCGGTGATGTTCGGTACTGTTCCACTTATATTTAACACCATATATGAATGCGGCATATGGCGCCTGCGGTTCGGTCTTTGCAAAGTTGGCTAGAAGCCTAACTTCCGCCACCCATTCGTTAACTTTCTTTTCAACATATTGCTTTTTAAAATATTCTGAGCTGATCACTACACCAAGATGTCTTTCCCCTCTTTTGTTACCTTCACTTCACTGTTTTCGAAGAGTATTTTGGGATTGTCAAAGTACTCTAGCTTCACGATGAGGACAGATTTCTTTGCATTCGGGATGTAATCCAAGTCCGAGCCGTGTGCCAGCACCAGATCCCACCACTTTTTCAAGTCAGCTACTTTTCCTGCCCCCGTGAGATCATCTGCATATGCTACCTGTTTGACCCTGGTGTCGTCATATTGTATCCTCTGCTGCAGGTGCATAAGACCAAATGCGTACATTGCTATGGCCACCGGGTCTCCCAGAGTGGTGCCTTCCGCGGGTTTGATGATCTCCACTTTCGTCTCTTTTTTCTCAACCCTGTTGGTGACAAATAGCTTTGCAGGTTCTCTGTGTTCTCCACATACTTGGTCAATACTGGGCACTTGATTTTGATGTTGTGTATAGTAGTCTCTCAAAGTTGTTGAATACGTCTCATGCATCGACTAATAAGACTGCTTTGCAGTCTGGTTCCTCAAATATCTTCTTCATTGCTTGGACTATTGCCTCGGAACCCGCCTGTTGCCCCGCGCACACCTGCAGGTTGCCAGCCGCTTCTCGCACCTCGTCTTTCGCGACTTCCATGATGGCTTTTCCTATTATTCTTCTCAACACCTCGCCTATACCAATCGGACGACAGCCAGGCTTCTTATCCAGCGGGATAAGTCTGCACACTGTGCATGCCTCCAGATGCTGACAGTCCTCAGTCGCCAGTTTCTTCGCCAAACCAGCGAAGGCCTCCTGCAGTACCCCCGCTGCCGTTCCAAATATACTGGTGCTAGGGAGACATTTCCATCCAAACGCATCTAAGCCTGATGGTCCCGCCGCTCCCTGGGTGTGTAGAGCAAGGTTCCAGATGCTGTCAAAGACTACCTCGTGGGGTGGGAGGTAGTCACCACTGAATTTAGAGTCCAGGTTGGCTGGTCTTGCTTTGGATGCTTTTCTTTGATGGTCTTTAGCGTTTCATCGTTTAGGAGTAGAACTCCAGGAACTTCATTCTCCCCTGTGAGCGACTTCGTGGCAGCCGCAACCTTTCCCTGCCTCATCTTGTCTGCAAAATTCTTGGCATTGCCGTCAGGACATTCTTTCTGTTGGTGCCCTTGTTGAGTCTATCTTGGATAGCCGCTGCTATCAGCAGTTGCTCCACTTCTCCCTTTCCCCACTGTTCCATCCTCCGTTGCAATGTCTGGACATTCTCCGAGTGCTTAGATTTTCTGTGGGTCCTCTGACATGTAAGGTGTGGAAGGGTAGCTAGCGTTTTGAATACCATCGAGGCGTAGTGAGATGAGTTTATATATACTCTAAATAGATGGGTCATTTCCTCTATTAGGCCTTTGGTTGCATTGTATGTAGGCGGGGTGAAGATGTTTCCTGGGGAGAAGGCAAGTATCCTGTTATAGGCGTCGTCCAGCCACTCCTTAACCCTGGGCTGCTGCCATGTATGCCAGAACTTGCCCTCCTTTCTCCCAGCCTGTTGCTCTTGATGACGTGGGCTTTCGTCCTCCGGCCCTTAAGTTCGTGGGATCACTTCCCTTCTTCTGAGTCTCTCTCATTCACACGACCACCACCCACGTTCATCTCCCAGATGATCACTCTCCGCCTCCGGCGGTTGTTGCTTCCCTTGATTTCTGTATTCTCCTCTTCTGCGGTTTGTGCATTTCCTTCCACTTTTGACGCATGCGCATTGCCTGCAATTTTGCTGTGCAGATGCACAAACGCAGCATGTCTTGCCGACCATCTCGGGTGGGACTCCTAGTCCTTAGGTGACTTGACTGTGCCAGCCCCAGAGCACATCCTCTTTGGTAATTTAATTTCTTCCAATTGACATTTTCTGTTCGTTCCCTGGCTTGCCAGTACCCAGTTCTTATATGATAGATCACAATTTCCTCTCATGTTTGTCTGAGAGAACTCATGCAGGTCTGAGAGAAAGCGTGGGATATATATATATATATATATATATATATATATGCAATAAAAACACTAGGAGCGTGTGTTCACAAATGCGTAAATAACCACTAGGAAAAAGTAAACTAACGAAGCAGAGCGCTTTCGTGTAATTACATCTTCAGTGCACTGAAGATGTAATTACACGAAAGCGCTCTGCTTCGTTAGTTTACTTTTTCCTAGTGGTTATTTACGCATATATATATATATATATATATATATATATATATATATATATATATAGATATGTATATATATATAAATCATTTGGAAAAGAGGGTGAGAGAGATAGGGGTGCCCGCGAATGCAATTGCGCATAAATAATGCGAGAGGCAGCTAGGGAAAGAGAGCCAGGGTGTGATATTCGATGGTAGTTACGTATGATGGATATAGATTTAGAGGGAGCAGGAGGAGAGAAACGCTAAGGGAAGTGAAGCGACCGGAGGGAGAGGGAGGATGGGGAGGACAGGAAAGGGAGATGAAAGAGGGGCTCAGGACGGGAGTAGGAGAAAGTAAGAGACAGCGTGAGGGAGAGAGAAAGGGAGAGATATATATAGATAGAGAGAGAAAGAGATAGGGTGAGAGGGAGACAGATAGACAGAAAGATAGAGAGATAGAGAGAGAGTGTCAGAGACAGAGAGAGAGGGGGAGGATTTTGAGAGAGATAAGTAAGGATGAGAGAAGTAGATGAAGAGAAAGAGGAGGCGAGAGAGAAAAAAGAGAGTGGGAGCGGGACTACTACTACTACTACCACTGCTACACAAGCATGCACGCTTATATTCGTTCTAATATTATGCCGAATGTGTATTTCTGTGTCAGTGGAATAGGTACCAAACTTACAGTACCCTGACTGCAGAGTTGGTGGGCCGTCAAATTCATTAGTGCGCCACTAAGCAATAGAAGTTTGAGAACCTTTGGTGTAAACACACACTAAATCCCTGTTCACTAGTGATTTGAACCGCGCTGAAACCGCGGTGGTACCACATAGTCCAGGAAAAACTGCACGCTTGCGTGTGAATGGCTCCACTGACTTTCATTGTAATTGAATCGCCGCGGTTCAAACCGCTAGTGTGAACAAAAATTGTATTCTCCCTTGTGTCTTTCACTGGAGTCCCGTGCGGGCCATAGGGTAGTGACGGAGAGATGTTCTCCGTGAATGGTGGGCAATGGAGCTTTTGAATTAGAAGGAACTGACGCGTCACTTGCTAACTGAGTTAGCAACCTGACAACATTCACAGAAAAGAAGAGAAAATTGAATGAATAAATAAGCAAATAAACAAACATAATAAATAATAATTATAGTATTTATAATTATATTTCTTATAATTTATTTATTATAGTTATAATATTACAATAATAATAATAATTATAAAATGAATAATATTAAATAATAATAAACAATTAATAAGTAGGTGAATGAATAATTGGTTGATTAAATATATAAGTAGATAAACAAATAAATAAAAATGAACAGATATCGTATATGAATGAGTAAATAAATATATAAATAAATAAATAAAAGAATGAATTAATTGTTTCTTTTACATCGCACTGAAGTATCAACTTTATCGCTCTGTAGAAGCTTTCCCTCAGCTGATTAGAATCACCTGGGGGCAGCTAGAATAGAGAGAGTGAAAGAGAGAGAGAAAGAGAGAGAGGGAGAGAGAGAGAGATTGATCTTCGTGCTGCTGTTTCCTATTATTTCTCTTCTCCTTATCTTCTTTTCTGTCTCCACCTCTGTCTGTCTGTCTCTGCAGCACACACACAAAAAAAAAAAAAAAAAAAAAAAATCACCGAGATATCAGTAAGAACTAAGAACTGACGAGAACGAAAGATAACTTAGTTTAGTGTTTGGCAAGTTCGCTGTTAAAAAAAAGAAAAAAGACGGAAATGTGAGATTAACAAACATTTAAAAAGAATCAGTATTGTGTGTGTATGTTTGTGTGTGTGTGTCTGTGTGCGTTCGTCTGTGTGTGCGTTTGTGTGCGTCTGTCTGTGTTTGTGTCTCCATCTTCCCCAGACACCTCCGAAACCAGAAACTTGACTGCAGGAAACGAACAATGGCCAGGGGGTTCGCCCGACGTCACAAGATCCTCCAGCCTGCTAAAGGTCGCCGAAACTCCTCCATATGACCTTGTGAGGAATCGGGGGTGGGGGGAGGAGGGTTGTGGGGGGGGGGACTATAGTTGTGGTGGCTCAGTAGCAAGCACCCGATAAACATCGTGAAGATCACAGGTTCGAATCCTCATTAAGGGGTTATTACACTGGGCTATTTTTCCTCTGACATCCTACCTCCAATCTTCCTTTGAGTAACTAGAATATAACTTAACTTGCAGAAATCTAGACATCTCTAAGAATATTTCAAGAATATGTCTAACATTCGTTTAGGTTCACAATATCAGTCCATCATTTAGCTTTGCTATATATATATATATATATATATATATATATATAGATATATAGATAGATATACATATATAAATATATATAAAACGAAAAGAGAAGATTTGCAAATTGAAATATTGTAACCGAAGTCATTTTTACTCAAACGAACTCTCAATTGTCGGCGTTGGTGAAGCCCGTGGAAGCCCAGTGTGATAACCACTTCGAGGATGGTAGCGTGACCGGACGGGTGAAGCCAGCCGCACGAGTCCATTGCAGGGAAAGTTATAAAATTTCGGAAGTGAGGTTGAAGGAAAGAAAGGTGGCAACATACGGAAAAATGAATAGAGAGTGAGTGAGAGATATAAGAAAAGGGTGAAGGAATAGAAGGAATAAAGAGGAGAAAGAGGAAAAGGGGAGAAGAAGAAGAAGGCAGAGGGAACCTCGGATGACTGATAAAAATTTCAGAAAAAATACAGACACGAAAAGAGTCGGGAGAGGAAGTAGAAGAAGAAGAAGACGAAGAAGAAGAAGAAAAGAAACACGAAGGAGGAAGACCAAAGTTTAATTGCACCGTTTCTGTCAGACCCGAAGGAGCCTGCAAGGAGTCCGTGGAAGCGGTTTTGCGGGAGAGGGGAAAACGAAAGGGAAAGGAGGGGACAAAAGGAAAGCGGCCCTTACAGGAGGGGAAGAGAGACCGCCCTATAAGTGACTAGGCTGGAGAGGGGAAACGAGGGGAAAGCAAGGAGGGAACGAAAGTGATCACTGGGAAAAGGGGAAAGGAGGAGACTAAAGGAAAGCGGCCCTTACAAGAGGGGAAAGGAGGCGGCCCTGTAAGTGACTAAGCTGGAGAGGGGAAACAAGGGGAAAAACGATACTGAAGGAAGGTAAAATCCGGGAAAAGGGGACTTAGGGAATATGACCCCGAGAAAAGAGGGGAAAGAAGATCGGTGAGGGTAAATGATCCAGGGGAAGAGGGGAAAAGATTGAGGATGATCTGGCGAACGAGGGGAAACAAAGGTAAAGTGAGTTGATCCCATGGAAAGGGAAAAGTGGGGACTGAGGGAAGGTGACATCTTAAAAAGAGGGGAAAGATAGACGAGGGTAGGTGATCTACTAGATGAGGGGAAAGGAAGGGAGGTGACCAACAGAGCGAGGGGAAGTACTGTAGGTGTCCCTCATGAGATGGGAAATGGGGAGGGGGGGAAGAAAGGATTTTCTTTGGGAAGGGAAAGAAATCTATGGGGGGAATGACCAGCTGGAAGAGAGTACCATTTGAGAGAGGAAAAAAGATGAGACCAGGGTGGAGGTGATATCCTAAGAGAGGGGAAAGGAGGGGCGGGGTCGGTGGCCAGACGACGACAGATGGAAAAGGAAAGGGCAGATGGGAAGGAGTAATGTCCCTTGAAAAGGGGAAATGAGGGGAGATACTCAGATGCGAAGACTGAGGGGAAGTTTCTTAATGGGTGAGGGGAAAGGGGAAGGCCCGAGGGTAGGTGACACCCATAGAAGAGGGGAAAAGAGGGGTCGAGGGGAGCTGACCTATATGAAGAGTGGAAAGTGGGATATTGGAGGGGATGACCCACTCCAGGAGAGGGGAAATAAGGGGACCTGGAGGAGGTGCGAAAGGGAAAAGGGAATATCCGAGGGAAGGTGGGTAGTGAAAGTGTTGCCCTATGAACGAGTCTCGCTTTCCTAAGGGCTTTCGAAACACAGCTTTGTCTCAAGTTTTTATTATGCCCAATGACATACAGTATATATATACATATATACATATACTGAATGGTTCCTAATGTACATATTTTCATTTCAGCCGCATTAATTTTCACTTTAATTCCATGCCATCACGTCCGAGACTGACTCGATGAAAGCATATACGGAAACTGATACATGGTCAAGCTAAGGACTCGAACCCAACTCAGACGTAACAAGTGAACAGTGACTTAGCCCATTGTGCTATCAAGAGATATGTAAATTGAGCACAACTTTCTTATATTTATATGTTCGAGTTACATATATAGTACACGAATTTTGCGCTGAACTCACCTCTACCATGATAGTGCAATTGGTAATATGCACTCGTGGGAATGATCCCCAGTGTATAGATTTTCATCTTTTTAACCAAGTTAATTTGATCACGTATCACTTTTGGCCACGCATGAGTTTCCGCATAAGCTTCCATCGAGCTCCTCGTCAGTCTTGAATGTCATGGCATGGGATTAAAGGGAAAATTAATGTGATTGAAAAGATAAAAATCTGTACAATGGGGACCATTCAGTGTGTGTAAAATACTTAACCAAGCGTATATACTACCAACTGCATTATCATGGCGAAGGTGGATTAAGCGCAAAATTCGTGTGTGTGTACTTAACACGAGCATACAAATATATGAAAGCTGTGCAATGGGCTAAGTCACTGTTCACTTGTTAATCTCTGCTGGGATCAAGTCCTTAGCTTGACTATGTATCAGTTTCCGCATATGCTTCCATCGAGCTCCTCGTCAGTCTTGAACGTGATGTCATGGAATTAAAGTG
>NC_134784.1:15021938-15031938 GCF_046742065.1 Oratosquilla oratoria
CCTCCTTCTCCTCCTCCTTCCTCCCCTCCTCCTTCCTCCCTTCCTCTTTCCCCTCCTCCTTCCTTTCCTCCTTCTCCTCCTCCTCTTCCTCCCTTCTCCCCGCCTTCTTCCTTTCCTCTTCCTCCACCTTCTTCTCCTCCTCCCCACCTCCCTCCTTCCCTCCTCCTTTCTCCCTTATTCCTTCCTCCCCTCATCCTTCCCCTCCTTTCTCCCTTCCTCCTTCCTCCCCTCCTCCTTCCTCCCTTCCTCTTTCCCCTCCTCCTTCCTTCCCTCCTCCTCCTCCTCCTCCTCTTCATCCCTCCTCCCCGCCTCCTTCCTTTCCTCTTCCTCCACCTTCATCTCCTCCTCCCCACCTCCCTCCTTCACTCCTCCTTTCTCCCTTATTCCTTCCTCCCCTCATCCTTCCCCTCCTTTCTCCCTTCCTCCTTCCTCCCCTCCTCCTTCCTCCCTTCCTCTTTCCCCTCCTCCTTCCTTCCCTCCTCCTCCTCCTCCTCCTCTTCCTCCCTCCTCCCCGCCTCCTTCCTTTCCTCTTCCTCCACCTTCTTCTCCTCCTCCCCACCTCCCTCCTTCCCTCCTCCTTTCTCCCTTATTCCTTCCTCCCCTCATCCTTCCCCTCCTTTCTCCCTTCCTCCTTCCTCCCCTCCTCCTTCCTCCCCTCCTCCTCCTTCCCCTCCTCCTTCCCCTCCTCCTTCCTTCCTTCCTTCCTCCATTCTCCCTTCCTCCCATACTCCTTCTCTCCTCCTCCACCTTCTTCTCCTCCTCCCCACCTCCCTCCTTCCCTCCTTTCTCCCCTACTCCTTCCTCCTCTCATCCTTTCTCCCCTCATCCTTTCTCCCATCTTTCCTCCCCTCCTCCCTCCTCCCCTCCTCCCTCCTCCCCTCCTCCCTCCTCCCCTCCTCCTTCCTCCCCTCCTCCCTCCTCCCCTCCTCCTTCCTCCCCTCCTCCTTCCCCTCCTCCTTCCTCCCCTCCTCCTTCTTCCCTTCCTCTTTCCCCTCCTCCTTCTTTCCCTCCCTCCTTCCCACCTCCTTCCTTTCCTCTTCCTCCACCTTCTTCTCCTCTTCCCCACCTCCCTCTTTCACTCCTCCCTCTCCCTCCTCCTTCCTCCTCTCCTCCTCCTTCTCCTCCTCCTTCCCCTCTTCCTTCCTTCCTTCCTCCATTCACCCTTCCTCCCCTCCTCCCTCATCCTTCCTCCTTCCCCTCCTACTTCCTCCTCTCCTCCTTTTCCTTCCTCCCCCTCCTTCCTCCCCCCTCCTTCCTTCCCCTCCTATCTCCCCCTCCTTTCTCCTCCTTCCTTTCCTCCTTCTCCTCCTCCTTCCTCTCCTCCTCCACATCTCCATCCTCCCCTCCTCCTTCCTTTCCTCCTACACCTTCCTCTCCTCCTCTCCACCTCCATCTTCCTCTCCTTCCTTCCCTTCTTCTCCTCCTTCCCCGCTTCCTTCCTTCTCTCCCTCTTCCATTCTGCCCTCCTCCTTCCTCCCCTCCTTCCCCCTCCTTCCTCCCCTCCTCCCTCCTCCCCTACTCCTTCCTCTCCTCCTCCCCCGCTTTCTTCCTTCTCTCCCTCCTCCATTCTCCCCTCTTCCTTCTTCTCCTTCTTCCTCCCCTTCTCTTTCCTCCCCTCCTTCCCCCCTCATTCCTCCCCTCCTGCTTCCCCACCTTCCCTTCATCTTTCCCCTCCTCCTTCCTCCCCTCCTCCTACCTCTTCTCCCCCTTCCTCCCTCTTCCTTCCTCCTCTCCTCCTTCCCCGCCTCCCCAATCCTGGTCACCACAGGTCTTCGTAGTCTTAAAGAGTCTCCACCCCCCCCCCCCGTCCCAGCCTGTCTCTTCCCCCCTTCGCCCGGTCTCCCACCGCAGGTCTCTTGCAACCCCCCCAGTCCCCCAACCCCCGTGACAAGATCTCCCCGCTGCTGTTGCTCTGCGTCTCCTCCCCCCCCCCCAACTCCTCCCCCTATTGTTGGGGGAGCCATATTTCTTCCTCCCCACTCCCATTTTCAACGTTTTCCTGCTCCTTACTGTGGCTCCTGCCACCAGTTCTCTTTCTCCTTTTCTTCTTCCTACTCCTCCTCCTCCGCCTTCTCCTTCCCCTCCTCTCCTCCCTCATCCTCCCCCTCCTATTCCGCGTCCTCCTCCCCCTCCTCCTTCATCATTATATACTTTTAAACTACTATTCCCTGTACCTCGTTTTTGTAGTCTCCTCTAGTTCCTCCTCTTCTTCCTCCTCCTCCTCCTCCTTTTCCTCCTCCTCCACACCGTTTATCATTACTTAGTTTTAAAATACTTCTTTCTGTACCTCATTTTTGTATTCTTCTCTAGCTCCTCCTCTTTCTCCTCCTCTTCCTCCTCCTCCTCCTCCTCCTCTCCCTCCTCCTCCTCCTTCTCTCCCTCCTTCTCTCCTCCTCCTCCTCTTCCTCTACAGTGTGTACACCCTTTATCATTACTTAGTTTTAAAACACTTCTTGTACCTCGTTTTTGTATTCTCCTCTAGTTCCTCTTCTCCCTACTCCTCCTCCTCTTCCTCTTCTTCTTCTTCCTCCTCCTGCATTCTTAAGGTCAGAGCCTTTCACTTGGCACCTTGACACCAATTTTGTCCTCGTTACCAGATTTTTCCTCCTCGGCTCAAATGGGAAGACTTTGGTATTACAACCATTTGTATGTTCCAAGCCGACCAACCTTTCTTTTCCAAACATAAAAAATAGAAGAGCATGAGAATGGAGGAGGGTGAAATAGACCCTAAGGCCTACATTAGGCAGTTCCATGTCCCTTATCACCCGTCATCCCTATCCATAAAATTATCTCATCTTCTCTTAAAACAACCAATTGTTTCAGCGCTCACTACTACATGGTTACTCTAAGTTACATTAAGTAACCACTCTGTTGGTCAACCAGTTCTTGCCTGTTTCCTCCTTAAACCTAAATTTGTCCAATTCAGATCCATTACTATGAATCCTGCCCTGATGTCTTAATATGATGACCTTGCTAGGGCTGTGCTCTAGCAGAGGGGTTTCACTTTCCTCTGGTGAATTTAGTATCCGTGTCATTGTTTACATTGTAGGGGAAGTATTGATGGAGTTGTGTAAAAAGACAGTAATACTGAGTCAATATATTGTGTCAATATACCGGTTTAGGTGTAGATAGAGGTAGATATGAGTACAATGAGTAGGAGGAGGAGGACTAGAAGAGAAAGGAATGGAGTGAGGAGAAGAATGAAGTTGGGAAGAGAAGGAAGAGGAAAAATGGAGGAAGGAGGAGGAGGACAAGAATTGGAGGAATGATATTAGGAAGAGGAGGAGTGGAGAGAGAAGAGGAAAGGGGTAAATAGGGAGAGGAAGTAGAGGAGGAGGAGGAGGAGGCGGAAGTGGAGGAGTAGTGGATAAGGAGGAAGAAGAAAGGAGTATGTAGGTAGAGGAAGAAGAAGAGGAGGAGGAGGAGGAACACAAAGGAAGAACAAACAGTAGCAGGCCTAGGCTACTGACCCTTACTTAAGGCTTTTTGTGTTAACTACACTAATCTACAGTGAGGAAACAGGACAGCAAGAATTTTTGTAGTAAAGAACTAAACACTACTATTACTACCACTATCCTATCCAATTAGACGCCGGGCTGTCAAATCTTTTATTGCAAAGGATAATGTTTCATTTGCGGATTAGAGTCCAAATATTTATCTAAACGAATTTTAAATGTTGTCACTGTGTTACTTTCAACGGCGGTGGAAGGTAACATTAACAACCCGGTTAAAGAAAAAGTGCTTACTTTCATTCGAAGAAAACTTTTTACTAATTACTTTAAAATCGTGACGTCTTCTTGTATTTGCTTGGTCTAATGAAAAGTGATCTTTGACATTGATGTTGTCTAAGCCTCTGAACATTTTAAAAACTTCGACAATTAAATCTCCTTCCATTCTCCGTTTTGAAAGTGAGAACAAATTTAGACTTTTAAGTCTTTCTACATACGGCATATTTCTCAGCCTTGGAATAATTTTAGATACTCTTCGTTGGACTCTTTCTAGTTTGTTAATATCTTTCTGGTAGTATGGGGACCAAAATTGTACACAGTATTCAAGGAGGAGGAGGAGGAGGAGGAGGAGGAGGAGGAGGAGTAGGAGGAGGAGACAGTAGAAGAGAACGGGCAATAGGAGGGAAAGTGGAGGAGAAGAAAGGGAAGTGGATAGAGGAAGGGGGAGAAGGAAATATTCTTAACAGCAGACATGATGATGAGCCTAAAAAAACATAGAGAAGACTTATACAGATGAAACAAAAGGGCAGGCTAGGCCTCTATAAGGGAATCAAGTCTTTGAAGTGGCTGAAAGAACATTGAGGAAAGTTAATTGTCTAGACGGGGGAGAGGGGGAAGGGGAAGGGGGAGAGGGGGAAGGGGAAGGGGGGAGAGGGGGAAGGGGAAGGGGGGAGAGGGGAGGGGAAAGAGAAGGAAGTCTGAACGTGTTGCCTAATATTTTCCGACTTCTAATCATCCCAAAAATAGGATTTTCATGAAGAAAATTTCACAAAAAAAAAAAAAAAAAAGAAAATGGAGGAGGAGGACGAGGAGGAGGAGTAGGAGAAGGAAGATCAGGAGGAGTTAGGTGAAGGAATAAGTGGAGGAGGAAGAGTAATGGAGGAGTTTGGGGAAGGAAGAAGAGGAGTTGTTTGGGTAAAGGAAGAAATAAAGGAGGCGGAGTAGGGGAGGAGGAGGAGGAGGAGGGGAGGGCGAGGAGGAGAAGTAAAAGAAGAAGAAGGAGTAGGAAAGGGAAGTTACACAAAGTATAACATTGAACCTAAGCCTTCTTTGTACAAAGAATTGGAAACCAACGCGCCACAACGGGGTATATAAGGAAGAGGCCGGTGGCGTCATCGGAAGTATGCTGATCTCGCATTCGCCTAGTTGTGCGTTCGAATCCCGCAGTTCTCCCAGCAGTGACTGTAAGTTACATGCCTTAACAGGCCCTACAGCACATCATAGGGCCCAAGTGACGGCTTCGGCAGCAGCTATTCAACGCCTCCTGGCGTAGGCTCCTCATCTTCGCCAATAGAAGGCAGAGAAGAGGCAGAGGGAAGTATTGTGGGCAAGAGGCAATAAACGGTGAAGCCTCTGGAGAGGTGGGAGTCCCTCTAGAAGGAGGAGGAGGAGGAGAAGGAGAGAGAGGCGTTATTAGTGTCATTTGAGTGGTTATTCTGAAGGTAGGGGAAGGAGGAAGAGCAGGAGGGGGAGTAGGAGGAGGAGGAGAAGGATGAAGAGAAAGTGATGGGAGAAGGAGTGGGATGGGGAGGATGACGATGAGAGGAGAAGGAAGAAAAGGAAAGAGGTAGGGGAGGAGGAAGAGGAGGAGGGTTAAAAGAAAAAGAAGAAGAAAAAAGAAAATGAAAATGAAAGGGTTAGGGAGAGGAGGAGGAGGAAGAAAAAGAGGAGGAGGAGAGAAGCGGGAAAGATAAGGTTGAAGGGGAGGGAAGGAGTATGAGAAGGAGTGAAGAAGGAGGAGAAGAGGAAGGGAGGGGAGTAGGAAATGCTCTGTGCATGGAAGCTGGGACAAGTTCGAGTTTGCAGCAACAAACAAGATCTTGAGAGGCTCATTTGATGCCTAGTTTCAGTCTTGTTATCTCTCTGGTTGGAAGAGATGATAAAAAAATAGTAAATAGATATATACATAAACAAATAAACAAATATGTAAATATATCAATAAACGGATAGAATATTATCTGTTTGATCACATGATCATGCAAATTTTCTGTAATTTCTTTTTATTCATATTTTGTTCCCGTTTTCTGTTGTTTTAGCTGTTGCCTCCTCTGTGGGTCTTCTCGTTTTCTTTCGTCACTGTTAAGGCAGCGGCGTTTATCCTTTCGAGATGGGAGTGCCTTCTCTTCTGGCTTGCCTGCTATTGCTTGCCACAGTCACGAGCAAAAGTTTTGACCCACGTCACAGTTCTCGTAACTTTAAAATTATTAAAAAAAAATTCTCGGGTATTTGATATACATTTTCCTTTGTAGTGTTTAGCTTCAGGTAAGTAAGTTTCTTAGATAGAAATAAAGTTGTCAGACTAAAGTTTTGAATTTTGTATCGGGAAAAAACTATGGGTGCGTCAAAACTTTTGCTCGTGACTGTACGTTTCATTTCTACTCAAGGGATTATATGTGTAGGGCTTGTCTGTTATGCGGCTGTCAGCGCTTGCGCTCTTTCCATTCCGGGATATATTTTTTTTTTTTTTTTAAGTTTAATAATAGGAAAAGACGAAAGAGAGAGGAAGAAGGAAACGAGGAAGAAGGAGATCGGAAAAGAGAATGAAAGGCAGCGAGAACAAAGGAGAGGAAAGGTCGAGGAAGATGAAAAGAGAGGGTGGGAATGGAAGAAAGAGAAAGGAAAAGAGAAGAGAGGGATGGAGAGAGATAGAGAAAGAGAAGGGCGGAGAGAGACAGAGAGAGAGAGAGAGAAGGACGGAGAGAAAGAGAAGGATTGAGAGAGAGAGAGAGAGAGAGAGAGAGAGAGAGAGAGAGAGAGAGAGAGAGAGAGAGAGAGAGAAAAATAGAGAGAGAATGGTGAAGAGAGAGAGAGAGAGAGATAGATAGAGAGAGAGAGAGAGAGAGAGAGAGAGAGAGAGAGAGAGAGAGAGAGAGAGAGAGAGAGAGAGAGAGAAAGATAGAGAGAGAATGACGAAGAGAGAGAGAGAGAGAGAGAGAGAGAGAGAGAGAGAGAGAGAGAGAGAGAGAGAGAGAGAGAGAGAGAGAGAGAGAGAGAGAGATAGAGAGTTAGATAGAGAGATAAATAGCTAGATACATACATAGATAGATTGATAGAGAGAGAGAGAGAGAGAGAGAGAGAGAGAGAGAGAGAGAGAGAGAGAGAGAGAGAGAGAGAGTGACGGAGAGAGAGAGAGAGATAGGGTGATTAGAGGACGAATCTCGGCGAGTGTCCTGAGTGTGACTCCAAGCCGTCCTCGAGGGTCGTCGAGACCAAGAGGGCGCCGAGGTGGAGGGGATGGAAGGGTGGATGGGGGTGTGGGAGTGTAAGGAGTGGGGCTCTCGGACTACGCAACAGTCAAGCAGAGCAAGAGTCAAAGAGAGCAACACTCTCAGTGAGGGCAGCAGGGCCGAGGAAGAAGAAGAGGAAGAGAGCAAGAGGAAAAGGAGGATGAGCAAAAGCAAGTATACACACATACAAACATACACACATACATACGATCATATATACATACTAATATGCAATCATACATATATACATAAAACATACGGAAATACTAGTACATATATACATACATAGAATTATACATGCATACTGACATATAATCATACATGCATAGATCCATACATACAGTACATATATGCATACATAAATACATACATATAATCATACACACTAATATAGAATCATACATGCATACATACATGCATACATGCATACACACTAACATAATATCATACGTGCATGCATACACACATACATACATACAATACATAAATACATACATACTAACATAGAATCATACATACATACATACATACATACATACATACATACATGCATACATACATACATACATACATACACACACACACACACACACACACACACACACACACACACACACACACACACACACACACACACACACACACACACACACACACACACACACACACATGCATACTGTTATTCCACTGAATCTCCTACAACTCTCAATCCTGATAACTTACGGGCTCCGATAGACATAAAGAGAATTCTAAAGTGAGAGGACTTGAACTCAAAAGATAACTAAGTTCTTTAGTAATTGGCATTAATCTTTTCCTCCAAGTGCATTCTTTATCTCTTCGTATTTAATAATCATTTAGTAATTCAAGAATTTGTCAGAAAGAGAAAGTTGATACAATTAGAATATATAATCATAAGGAAATATCTAAATTTCATAAATATGAATTAAGTACGAGGTGATATTAAAGAAAGCCGGAGAAATGTAGACACGCTGAAAAGCATGGATATTATGACATTTGAAGTACAAGAAACATATACAATCAATGATTCAACATTTAGAAAAATAGAGAGTATACATCATCCCCCGTATCCACTGGCTCAACTCTGTTATAACAGTAACTATGAGGGAAGGGTATCCCAAACGACCTCACCTGTTCCCGTCTTCAAGAAGAACTCGCCGCTCCAGCACCTTCTCCCTCCGACGACACATACTACCTCAAACCGTGAGTCATTCACAAGGGGTTTTACAATTAAAATTATTTCACACACAATGTTTACTTATTTCACATTTAACATAAGCGATATATCCTTGAGCCAAAGCATTTAAGATATTGATCATTCCCAGTGCCAGGATATACTTAGACTACATATGAAGTTCACAAAACTTCGATGCGCAGACGACGCTGCTTTCGAATGAAACCACGCAACAATGGGATTACATAGAAAATTATAGAAAATGCACTCCTTCAGAACCATGCATACATACAGTACATAATACATACAAACATACTAACATACACTCATACATATATACATACAGTTCATACATCCACACAAACATGCATACATGCATGCATATATACATACATGCATACGTGCATGCATATATACATATATGCATACGTGCATACATACAGTATATACTATACATTTATACAAACATGCATGTATACATGCATATATACATACATGTATACACTCATACATACAGTACATAAATACACATATACTATACATACATACATAGTAACATACAATCATACATGCATATATACATACATTACATACATCCATACAAATATGCATACATACATACAAACATACATACATACATACATACATACATACATACAAACATGCATACAAACATGCATACATACATGCAGTACATCCATCCATACATACATACTTACATACATACATACATACATACATACATACATATGTCGAGATAACATGCAGATCGCTCATTGATGCCAGCGAGTTGGACCAAGGACATGGATCATTACATTCCACACTACAAAATTCTAAAAAATGAAACGATAAAATTGAATAAACGAAGTAAAATAAGATAAGAGAGAATACATACACACACTTTTATACATACATACATACATACATGCATACATACATACATACATACATACATACATACAGTACATGCCATTCTGGTCGAAAATGAGGATATTTCCATACTATACATAGTACACCCTTCACAAAAATGAGAATTTTTTTAATGAAATATAAACAAAGGCGCCAAGGAGGAGAAAGAGAAGGAGGAGGAGGAGGAAGAGATGGAGGAAAAGGAAGAGGAGAAGCGATTTCTGCAGCCGTTGCAGTGAACGGTTCTATTGTTAGTGATGCCCTTATTTGGATATACGCCCGCATCAACATCACACTGGGTCTTCAGCCTGTGGGACACTTTTTAGTTGCCGGTGGCCTCCACCAAAAAGTGGGTCGTGTGTGGGATGCCTAAAGGTAAGATTTCCTCGGTACGATTATCGCTCAACGATGATCGTCAAACGATTGTCTAGAGCACTGATTCTTTGTTTTTAGCGACTCTAGCGGCAGTCTCAAAACAGCTCTATAATTAAAAACAAAGACTTAGTACTCTAGATAATCGTTTGACGATCATCGTTGGGCCATAAACGATCATCGTTTAGCGAGGGTAGCACCTAGGAAAACATACCTTAAAGCCATTTGCTGCTTAGGGGGTTCCCTCAGCTGAATGAAATCGACCGGCGGCTTATATTGGTTGTAAAAAGCAGTGAAAAAGTTAGGTACCAGGTTTACATTTTCTTTCTTGACACCACAGAAAATGGCTCGCATGTGTGTGGGTTGCCATAGAAGCACATACACTTCTTTCCACGCCACCAGAAAGTCGTTGCCACTTACCACCAAAAAATAGACGTGTGTGAACTAAAAAAATAAGTAGATAGAATAAGTTATATAGATTATTAAGTAAATAGATGAAATAACGATAATAATAATAGTAATGATAATAATAATACATACATGTACCAAGGCTTTTTCCTCCTTACAAGGGA
>NC_134784.1:15036938-15049438 GCF_046742065.1 Oratosquilla oratoria
CCATTCCCCCCCTTCTCTCTCTCTCTCTCTCTCTCTCTCTCTCTCTCTCTCTCTCTCTCTCTCTCTCTCTCTCTCTCTCTCTCTCTCTCTCTCTCTCTCTCTCTCTCTCTCTCTCTCTCTCTCTCTCTCTCTCTCTCTCTCTCTCTCTCACATGTTTGAATGTTGTCTAGCTGAACGGGTTAGAGCGTCGCTACTTGCGACGGAGGTCGAGATAACTGCAGATCGCTCCCTGATGCCTGCGAGTTGGACCAAGGACATGGATCATTACATTCCACACGACAAAATTCTCTGTAAGGGGCACCGTCCTAGGCTCCTGATAGCGGGTGTTCGTGACGTTAAGCCGAATCACATATTTGATAAACGTTAAGACGAATGTATGAAAACTCCATTTTGGATGAATAATAAAAAATGAAACGATAAAATTGAATAAAACGAAGTAAAATAAGATAAGAGAGAATAGACGAAAAGAAGATTGATACAAAATAAAAACAGAACAAATGAAAACTATATAAAATAAAATCATAATGGAATAGAATAATACAAACTGAAATGATAATAGAACGAAATAGAAAAATGTAAGATAAAGTCATAACAAAATCAAATTAAATAGAATTAAATTAATGAAAAAGATAAATGAAACGAAAGAGAGAGAGAGAGAGAGAGAGAGAGAGAGAGAGAGAGAGAGAGAGAGAGAGAGAGAGAGAGAGAGAGAGAGAGAGAGAGAGAGACAGACAGACAGAGGAAAAGAGACAGGGAGAGGGGGGGGGGGAATGTTATCTGTCAACCTAAGCTCGGTACACGTCCGCCTGGCCGGTCCGTGTCCCCCGTCCCGTCCATCCCCGGGCCCGTCTGTTCCTCACGTAGTAAGTACCCGTCTGGCGTCACAGCCAGGGTACTGCTCGGGCTGGGTCCCGGGGAACGGTCACACCCCCCCGGCCCAAACCGGCTCTACGATGGCCGGATAACCGTTGCCCTTTTAGAAACTCTTCTTCGCGGTCGTCCAGCGGAGGAGAAGAGGGCTGGAGGGTGAGGGGGTGGAGGATGGAGGAGAAGAGGGGATGGAGAGGTGAGGGTGGAGGGTGAGGGCGGAAGAGGGGTGGAGAGTGGAGGAGAAGAGGGATGGAGGGGTGAGGGTGGGCGTCGGGGCGATTTGAACCTTAAATCTGCGCCGACGACACCTTTCGGTAGTATGGAAGAAGAAAAAGAAAAAGAAGAAGATGAAGGAGGAGAAGATGAAGAGCCTACGCCAGGAGGCGCTGAGTAGCTACGTCTGAAATCGTCATCTTTGTCTCTATGATACGCTTTAGGGAATGTTGAGACTCGGAGAGGGAGTGCGGGATTCGAATCCACAACAAAGCGAATACAAGACCAGCACGCCTCTCTCTCTCTCTCTCTCTCTCTCTCTCTCTCTCTCTCTCTCTCTCTCTCTCTCTCTCTCTCTCTCTCTCTCTCTCTCTCTCTCTCTCTCTCTCTCTCTCTCTCTCTCTCCCTCTCTCTCTCTCCCTCTCCCTCTCTCCCTCTCTCTCTTTGCCCAGTAGACGGGGGTGTAGCCTAGGGTATCTGGGAAGGCCAACCAGGCTGAGGATCAATTGGAGTTGATTTATTTTACCAGTCAGTCTCTCCCCCCTCCCCAATTGCCCCCAAGGGCTCTAATATGATTAGCCCCATCTCTGTTCTCTGGTGGCCTTTCACACAGATTAGGTAAAAGAAAGAAGAAAAAATATTATATATATATATATATATATATATATATATATATATATATATATATATATGTATGTATATATGCATGTAAAAATTCTTGTACCAAAACCATTAGAGAAAGCAAAGTACATAGATACACGATTAGATGAATTAGAAATAAAAATGATAAATCAATAATTCAGTAAGAGAATAAAGATAAATAAGAATATTTAGAAAAACACAGTAACAACAAATAACAAAACAATTTGTCGGAAGTCTCCGAAAGCCATTAGAGGCATTCATGATAACCCCTATGGCCCAGAGGCACACATAAATCTCTTTCAAGATTCAAGACAGTTCTCCACTCGTAAAGAAAATTGGAATTACTTTTAATTTTTACACTATTTTCTTTCGCCTTGTTGAATCTCTCTCCATCTCTCTCCCGCCTCTTTCTTTTTCGCTCTCTCCCTTCTCTCTCTCTCTCTCTCTCTCTCTCTCTCTCTCTCTCTCTCTCTCTCTCTCTCTCTCTCTCTCTCTCTCTCTCTCTCTCTTACTTTCCGATTAAAGAATTCAACACGAGTTTGGGCGAGGGTCATTCATTGCTCGTCTGCTGCCAGATGCCGACGACTGCTCTCAGACTGATGACCATATTTGGTAATCGCCGCATCAGTCTCAATTAGGCCTATTCTCCTCCACTCCGCCTTCCCTTCTTCTCCTTCTTTCTCCACTGTCCTGATTTGTAGTTGTAGGTAGTTTAGCCTTAATGGTCCAGTGCAGGACCGACCTATCCCCCTGAGGGACGATACGGCTTCTGTACCACACCATGGGGTATACGCCATGGAGCGCTTTACTTCACTCACACACCGGCACCAGCCCCCCCCCCCACGGCCTCTTCGAACAAGCTCCCATGCAGACACCCTTCCTTCCTTCCACTCTCATTGGTCTGTTGGAATGGCTGTGGTTGTGAATGAATTCTGAAATCAGTTAACTTATTTTTTGTTTTGTTCTTTATTACTTTGGTTTTCATCGTTGCGCAGTCTTTAGCTGAATGAAATCGCTAGATGGAAGTTAGGATAAAATGATGTGCAAATTATTTCTTCTCTCTTTCATGTCTTTGTCTTCTTCGCCCCATTGCACATAACGTGCTCCCGCTCTCTCTCTCTCTCTCTCTCTCTCTCTCTCTCTCTCTCTCTCTCTCTCTCTCTCTCTCTCTCTCTCTCTCTCTCTCTCTCTCTCTCTCTCTCTCTCTCTCTCTCTCTCTCTCTCTCTCTCTCTCTCTCTCTCTCTCTCTCTCTCTCTCTTTGTGTGTGTGTCTGTGTGTCTTCCTTTCTGTCTATCTGTCTCTGTCTCTTACTCCAAAATCCCCTCCTCGTCTCCCTTTCCCCCTTCCTACCCTCCCTGCCAGCAAATCACTCTTCCCTTTTTTTCTCCCATTCTTTTTCCTCTTTCCTTCCCCTCCTCACTCTCAACTGCTTCCTTCATCCATCTCTCCCCCCCTTCCTTCCCCGCTCTCCTTCCCTCACCCTTCTTCATCCGCTTCATATCATTTACTCCCTTAACTCATCCTTCATCCACCTCCGTTTCCTCCTCCCCCTCTCTTCCTCCTGCTCCTTGATTCCCCCCCTCCTCCCCCCCCGGGGGGGGAGGGTGGAGAGGAAGGAGGTGGGAAAGGTGTTCTGGCACCAGGAGCGGCACCTCTTTGACCAGATCAATGAAGTCCTTTCATTGGTGTCAACAGCCAGTTGGATCCATTGGCGCCGGCGACGGTAACGGTATCGCTTCGTCGTCGTCGCCGTCGTCATTGTCGTCGTCATCGTCGTCGTCACGGACTCCGACACAGACGCTCTGTTGCAGCTAGTGACTTTTTTTTTTTCTTTAAGCGTCAGTCTCTATCGCTGCCTATGCTTTTTTTTAAGAAGGTTATCTTTAATCGTCAGTCTATCGCTCCCTATGCTGCTCTGCTTTCTCTCTCTCTCCTTCTGTTTTTAAGAAGATTGTCTTTTATCGTCAGTCTATCGCTCCGTATGCTGTTCTGCTTTTTCTCTCTCTCTTTTTTTAAGAAGATTATCTTTAATCGTCAGTCTATCGCTCCCTATGCTGTTCTGCTTTCTCTCTCTCTCCTTCTGTTTTTAAGAAGATTGTCTTTAATCGTCAGTCTATCGCTCCGTATGCTGTTCTGCTTTTTCTCTCTCTCTCTTTTTTTAAGAAGATTATCTTTAATCCTCAGTCTCTTTATCGCTGCTGGCGCTGTTCAGTTCTTGTTTTTTTTCTATGAAGATTGTCTTTCACTCTTCGCTACTAAAAGGATCCTATGCCACCGGCGTGATGAATAGAATAACCTGGCGACAGCAGGAATAGATAGGTTAATATCCTTCGGTAAGGAAGTGGATATTAATGTTGAATCTAACCACTTCTTTGCCTAAAGGGGTCAAAGACAAACGGGAAAAAAAATTGCCTTTAAATAGCCAGAATTAAAGTACAAAGTCCGTCCGAAGACGGAAGGCCGGGGTTTGAACTGCGGCGGTTCAGTTACAATGTAATTCAGTGGGGGCGTTCACACACAACCTCGAAGTTTTTCTTTGACTATGTGGGACCGACAACGATTTCCGCGCGGTTCAAACCGCTAGTGTGAACAGGACCTCAGTCGTACGGATTCGGATGAGAGTCAATCGGAGCCCGTCGTGCTGCAAGTGTTCAATCAGTCAACCCGACGATGATGTAGTTTGCTTCCTCCTCGTTCTCCTCCTCCTCGTTCTCCTCCTCCTCCGCCTCTCCTCCTCCTCCTCCTCCTCCTCCTCCTCCTCTTCCTCCTCTTTTTCCTCCTCCTAATCCTCCTCTACTTCTCCTCCTCCGTTCCCTCTAATGTAAGTCCTTCTCCTTTTCTTCCTCCTTCTTCTCATTCGCCTCCTCCTCCTTCTTCTCATTCGCCTCCTCCTCCTTCACCTTCTCCTTTTCGTTCTACTCTTCCTCCTCCTCCTTCTCCGCCTCCTCTTTCGTCTCATTCTCCTCCTCTTCCTTCTTTTCACTCGCATCAGGCTTGTTTGTGGTGGTTTGATTATACAAATAAGGGAGGCTCTCATCCCCTACCCCCTTACATTCCTAGTTTCTCTCTCTCTCTCTCTCTCTCTCTCTCTCTCTCTCTCTCTCTCTCTCTCTCTCTCTCTCTCTCTCTCTCTCTCTCTCTCTCTCGTTTTCTCTTCTCCCGTGTTATCCTTCCTGCAGTGTAATGTCCGACTCCCCCTTCATTAATACCTTGACCTGCAGAGTGTCTCTCTCTTCCCCCCCCCCCTCTCTCTCTCTCTCTCTCTCTCTCTCTCTCTCTCTCTTTCTCTCTCTCTTTCTAATCTTTTTCCGGACAGCCATTGTTTGATTCTTTTTTCCTACCCTTACTTTCCTTTCCTTTCCTTTCCTTTCCTTTCCTTTCCCTTTCTTTCCCTCCCTTTTCCTTCCCTTCCTCTCTCTCTCTCTATTTCCCAGCCTTTCTTTCTGCCCTTTTTCCTCTTTCTCTTCTTTCTTTTTCTCTTCCCTTGTCATATCTCTTCTTCTGTCATCTCTCGTCTTCTCTCGGCTTTTCTCTTCTCTTCTCTTGTCATCTCTCGTTTTCTCTTGGCTTGAGCTTTCTCTTCTCTTCGCTTCTCTTCTCGTCCCTTTCCTTCCCTGTCCTTCCCTCTCCTTCCCTTCCGCTTCCACTTACTCCATTTTCTTCCCTTCCCTCTCGTCCCTCTTCCTCCCTTCCCTTCCTTTCCCTTCTCTTTCTCTTACCTTTTCCTCCTCTTTTCTTCCATTCGTTCCCTGTACGCTTTCTCCTGTCCTCCCTCGCCCCCTCCTCTTCCTCTTTCTCGCTCCCTCCTCCTCCTCCTCATCCCTTCTCTTCCTCCTCCTCGACCCCTCTTCCTCCTCTACCTCTCCTCCTCACCCTCTCTTCCCCCTCGCCCCTCCTCCTCCTATCGCCCCCTCTTCCTCCTTCTGTACGGTCTCTCCCGTTTTCTCCTGTCTTCCTTCTTTTCCCTAGCTATCTCTCCCACTCGCCGCCTCCCTCTCGCCGCCTCATCCTCGCCCCCTCCTCCCCGCCCCCTCGCCCCCTCCTCCTCGCCCCCTCCTCCTCCTCCTCTTTCCTCCTGCTCTACCTCTCCTATCCTCGCCCCCTCTTCCTCGCCCCCTCCTCTTTCTCCTCCTGCTTTACCTCTCTTATCCTCGTCCCCTCCTCCTCGCCCCTCCTCCTCTCCCCCTTCTTCTCGCCCCCCCCCTTCCTCGCCCCTCTTCCTCGCTCCCTCGTCCTCTCCTCCTCGCTCCCTCTTTCTGGCCCCCTTCTCCTCGCTCCCTCTTCCTGGCCCCCTTCTTCTCGCTCCCTTTTCCTCGCCCCCTCCTCCTCTTCCCCTCTTCCTCGCCCCTCCTCCTTCTTCTCCTCCTCCTACTCTCCCTTTCCCCCCTCTTCCTTGCCCCCTCCTACTTCTCCTATTCTACCTCTCCTATCCCCGCCCCTTCCTCCTCCTTCTGCTCCTGCTCTAAATTTATCCTCGCCCCTTCCTCCTCGCCCCTCATTCTCGCCCCCACTTTCTCGTCCCGTCTTCCTCCTCGCCCCTTCTTCTTAGCCCCTTCATCCTCGCCTCCTCCTTCTCGCCCCTTCTTTCTCGCCCCCATCCTCCTCGCCCCTCCTCTTCCTCGCCTCCTCCTACTCACCCCATCTTCCTCGTCCCCTTTTCTTTGCTCCCTCCTCCTCACCCACTCTTCCTCGACCACTCTTCCCCTTCGTCCCCTCCTCCTCGCCCCTCCTCCTCGCTCCTCCTCCTCGCCCCTCCTCCTCGCCCCTCCTCCTTGCCCACTCTTCCTCTTCACCCCCTCCTCCTCGCCCACTTTTCCTCTTCGCCCCCTCCTCCTCGCCCATTCTTCTTCCTCGCCCCTCTTCCTCCTCGCCTTCGAACACTTCCCTGCCGTGATTCAACTTTGACCTTATTCGCATCGTCCATTTTTATTTCATAATTTCATCAGCGTCTGTCAATAAAGGAATTTTACTCCATCTTATTTTCTTTCTTTTTTATTAATTTTCTTCTTTCCTCTGTTTATTCTCTTCATTTGCTCCTCTCATCTCTGTGTGTGACTTTTTCTTTCTTTCATAGCTCCCTCCTTTTCTTATTATAATTTTCTCTTAGGTTAGAATTTCTGTCCATATTATCTAGGCGAAACAAGCCCCTCCTCCTGTGCCGACCCCGCCCACCAACGCGTATAATTGGTGGACAAGGGCAGGAGACGACGTGTGATTGGTGAATCGTGAATGCGCTTGGCAATTGAGGACTATGTATTCCATAGGGTAAAGGGTGGAGAGGCAAGATAGAGAAGTCTGCAGGAGTAACGTGGCGTAAGTTGTCTCAAACGTGCGAGTAAGGAAAGAAGTTAATAGAAGAACACAAGAATGCAGGAGATTACAAAAGACCATAAGGCCTACACTAAGGAGTTCCGAGTCTCTTACCACCTATCATTCCTATACATAAAGTTATTTTATTTTCTCTTAAAACAACAAAATATTTCGGCGCTCACTACATGATTACGAAGTCCATTCCACTCGTTAACCTCTCTATTGGTAAACCAGTTATTGCCTATTTCCTTCTCAAACCTAAATTTGTCCAATTTAAACCCATTGCTACGAAAAGGATCTAGGAGGTCAAGTATTGGACATGGATTGATTGAATGATAGATCGATTGATCAGTCCCATTACACCTTCAATTTACTCCTGTAGCTGAATGAAATAATCTAGCGGTAACCATAATATAACCTAAACTGGACGTCACAAAGTCGATCAGTTAAGCTAGTTAGTGACTTGTTAGTTAAGTTTTGTGTACTTGTGTTACCAAGGCTGGTAGACATTTCATCAGTGATATGTGACTTCGGCCCTTTTGAAACTAAGGTCCTGTTCACAATAGAGGTCTGAACCGCGTGGAAACAGCGGCGGTACCGCATAGCCAAGGAAAACGTGCGCGGCTGTGTGTGAACGCATCGATTGACTTACATCGTAATTGAACCGCCGCGCGGTTTAAACCGCAGCGGTTCAGACCGCATATGTGAACAGGGCCTTACACATGCGAGCAAAATCGTGAGGAACTTGTTTTTCCAAATGTACCTTCAAGGAGGAGCGGAGACGATTATGTTTATCGGAACGTGTACCACATCGGAATGCGGCTGCCCCGGATTCCGCTGTTCCGGTGGTTGGTGGCCGCTGTGGAGTAGACCCCTCGGCTCTCCTATTGGATTTGGATGTCATTATGCCAGACGCACATTCTCTCTCTCTCTCTCTCTCTCTCTTTCTCTTATGTCTCTCTGTCTCTCGTATTCTCTCTATCTCTCGCATTCTCTGTCTATGTCTCAGTCTCTCTTTCTCTTCTCTGTCTCGCATTCTCTCTTTGTCTCTTGAACTCTCTCTTATTCTCTCTCCTCTCTCTTATTGTCTGTCTCTCTTTCTCTCTTTTATTCCCTCTGTCTCTCTTATTCTCCCTCTCTTTTTTTCTCTCCTATTCTCTCTCTCCCTCTCTTATTCTGTCTCTTTTATTCTCTATCTCACTCTCACTCTCTCTCACTCTCACTCTCACTCTCACTCTCACTCTCACTCAATTTTTGGAGAGTGTTGGATCTTGAAATACGTGCTGCTGGGAGGTTGATTTTGTCCCCTTAGGAGGTTTGCCCTCCCGCGGAACAACTTGGGTTGACTCCATCGCTGACATATATTTTCCTGGAAGAGGAAGGAGGAGGAAGAAAATAAAGAGGAGGAGGAGGGAGAGGAAGAGGAGAGGAGAAGAGAGGAAGAGCAGGAGGAGGAGAAGGAGAGGAGGAGGAGGGAGGATGAAGAGGAAAGAAGGTGAAGAGGAGGAAGAGGTGGAGAAGGGGGAAGAAGTGGAGGAGGCGGGAGATGAGGAGAATGGGGAGGCAAAAGATGAAGGAAAAGAGGAGGAGGAGGAGGAAGAGGCGGAGGATGCGGAGAAGGGGGGAGAAGAAGAGGAGGAAAAAGAGAAGGAAGAGGAAGGAGAAGAGGAGGAAAAGGAGAAGGATGATGATGAAGAGGATGAAGAAGAGGAGGAGGAGGAGGAAGAGGTGGAGGAAGAGGAGGAGGAAGAGGAGGAGGAGAAGGCAAAGGATGAAGAAGAAGAGGAGGATGAGGAAGAGGCGGAGGAGGAGGAGAAAGAAGAAGAGAAGGAAAAAGAAGAACAGGAGGAGAAAGAAGAAGAGGAGGAGGAAGGAGAAGAGGAGGAGACAGAAGAAGAGGAGGAAGAGGAGGGGAGGAGGAGGAGGAGGAAGGAAGGACAGACTCCCCGATTGAGCTTCAGACATTCGACTCCAAAAGTGATGAAGTTGCAGATGTCGAGAGGAAAGCTGTAAGAGAGAGAGAGAGAGAGAGAGAGAGAGAGAGAGAGAGAGAGAGAGAGAGAGAGAGAGAGAGAGAGAGAGAGGGAGAGTCGAACATGGGTCAGACTGAAAAGAGGTGTTGCGTCCTCATCACAAACGACCGCTTTGCCACGCAGACTAACAGGTGATTAGCTACTGGAACAAGTCACCTCGTCGAGCTCAGCGACTATTGTTGGGGACACACCGGGACAGCAGCCCTTCAGGTCATAAGGCGATCGCTGATTGGCCGATCGGACTGTTGCGTGATCCCGGAGCACTATATAAGCCTGTCACTTACACAATGGAAAAAAAAAAAAAAAAAAAATGAAGAACACAACAACGTCGAGACTGTACAAATTCACACCAGGCTTAATGGCCCCCTTATGGATCGATAGCCTTAGAAAAAACAAACAAACAAAAACAAAAAACAAAAAAAAAACAATGAAGATAGAATGGATTGAGACATTCATTCCTTACCACCTTCGATCACTCGACCACATAGTCTGAATGAGCAGCGCTCGCTACAGAGGCTTCAAGCATGGATATGTGATGTTACCGTGGTTGTTTGGATTAGATTAAGACCGCATAGTCAAGGAAAAACTACGCGGTTGTTTTTCAACGTCTCCATCAACATACATTGTAACTGAACCGCGGCAGTTGAAACCGGTAGTGCGAACAAAGCCTAAAGTAAGGACAAGTTAGGGAACGGTTAGGATATTTATGGAAAATTGAAGGTTGAGAAGTTAATATTATACTCATAGGAGATGTAGAATTAAGAGGAAATAGGATATAATTGCACAAATGACTTTGGTAATCACTTGTGGGTGAGTACCAACATGAGAAGCGTTGTATGAAGGGAGATATGATATGGTTTTACGTCACAAACTCCCCACTATAGGGAGGCTAGGACGGTGCCCCTCACAGAGGACTTTGTAGCGTGAAATTTAGTGAACCCCTTGACTCAACTCCGCCGGTGGCAGGGTTTGAACCGCCATCCCCTCGACCATGGCTGCAGGCAACGACGAACTAATCCGCTCGGCAAGGATGGGAGAGTTGAAGGCAAAAATTAACCAGTATTCATATTCATGTAAAAGGTTTGAATGTACTAATATGATGTCATATCATCAGCCATTCGTAGTCCATTACTAGACATAGGCCTCTCATACCCTCTCTCGTGAATCACACGATTCCAACAACCTCTGCCTAGTCACTCCTGCAAACTTCTCTATCTCGTCTCTTCACCTTCTGCCTAGTCTTTCTCTTCCACGCTTGCCACCTCGCGGCGTCCAGTCAATGGCACACTTAAGGTGACGGCACACTAGGCTAGGATGCTATTTGTTTTTGCCACTTTGGGTAGAAACGACTTCGGTTACAATATTCTAGACTTCAGTTAGAACATCTCAACAATGTGTCTAACATTCGTAATCTAGGTTTAACTTCTCTTAGTTTGTCATAAAGCTTCTCACTCTCATATGACGCAAGAGTAATTGGACATTTGGGAATTTGAAAAAAAAAGATCATCACCGAAATCATTTACTCATACGAAGTTGCCAAAAGCAAGTAGCATGCTAGTGAGAAATGCCCAGTGTGCCGCCACCTTTACTACATCTGTCATTCTCCTTTCCCAAACCAATTTGATTTCATCTCATTTACCAAAACATCTTCCACTCCATTCTGCTGTCTTACTCAATTTGCCCCAATTCTTGTCTTTTGCTGTCATTCCCAACACTGAATAGTTTAGGTCAGATTAGGTCAAATGAATGAATCAAGGAAATGAACGTGAATTGACAGAGACATGAAGGGAAGATTACTCTTGTGTGTGTGTGTGTGTGTATATATATATATATATATATATATATATATATATATATATATATATATATATCGATAACTGATCTTTTGATAGAAAAAAGAAAAAACAACAACAACTATTTATCCTATCTTAATAGAAACTGAGTTACGCATTTGATATCGCATTTAGACATTCAATAATTTCAATATACACACATACATATACACACATATATATATAAATATATCGCAGTAATATTGACCTAACTTACCATACGTGCTCTTGGACTACGATGTCAGTTAACTGGTCATGTCCATGAAATTTCCATGACTGGGTTTGTTAGTGGAGAGGACTAGAAACACAGTTGATATATAAGAATCATTAAAAAACGCGGGTTATTGTAAACCATAGGCGATGTAAGTGGGATGAGGGATATATGTGATGGAATAAAAATCAACAAGAAATTTAGACTAAAAAAATTAAAGAAATAAGAGAGCAATTAGAGAGCCAGTGGTAAGAAGAGCGTCTGGGCTCTGCTGAGGTGTTGACATGTGGCTTGAATGGGAGGGGGCGTGTTGGCAGAGTAAAATATCTGGATTCACTGTGGAAGGAAAGAGATGGTTTGAAAGACCGCGAAAAATAAGAATAGAAGAACATAAGAATGAAGGAGGCTGCAAGAGACCTTAAGGCCTACACTAGGTAGTTCCATTTCCCTTATCCCCTCTCATCCCTATCCATAAAGTTATTTTATCTTCTCTTAAAACAATCTATAGTATAAACGCTCACTACATGGTTGCTAAGTCCATTACATTCGTTAACCCCTCTGTTGGTAAACCAGTTATTGCCTATTTCCTTCTTAAAACTAAATTTGTCCAATTCAAACCCATTACGACGAGTCCTGTCTTGTTGTCTTAATATGGTGGAAGGATGGTATGAGGGAAGCGATGCAGAAGAAATAGATAAACATAGAGGAGACTGGAATTTTAGTTAAGAAAAAAAAAAAGATCTTGGCATTTCGTGCTTGCTTATTTGTTTAGCTAGTTTTCTTTCATTTCACCTGGAGAGCGAGAAGCTCAATCATATTGAGCAGAAGCCTGATTGTTGAGGACAACATACGCACACACACACACACACACACACACACACACACACACACACACACACACACACACACACACACACACACACACACACACACACACACACACACACGCACAGACACACACACACACACACGCACACACACACACACACACACGCACACACACGCACACACACACACACACACACACACACACACACACACACACACACACACACACACACACACACACACACACACACACACACACACACACACACACACACACACAGACACACACAGAATTATCCAACATGGAGCCTGTGTGTGTGCGTATACATGCATGCGTATATGTATACATATGTGTACAGGGATTGATATTATGTGAACACGAAGTTGATTCTGACGTCATAGCTAGGCCCCGCCCACTTCTCCTTAGTCTGAGTTTAAGGTCGCCTTTGATCTTCATCAAGTTCGTAAAGAACGAGCGAGCAAGCGAGTGACGTGATGCGAAGCCAAGCCAAGCCAAGATGAGATTCGGGTTAATTCCCAGCCAAGATGAGGCTTCTGGT
>NC_134784.1:15054438-15069438 GCF_046742065.1 Oratosquilla oratoria
GTAAGGAGTTAAAAGTACAAATTGAAAAAATATAAACGTATTACAAGTATAATTTAAAAAAAAAGACAAGCAACAATATTATCTAGTTAAAAATGTTTGTTATGAGCAATGCCACGAAGATATTGGATTTTATTTGAAGGATCATACTGTTCTAGCAATTTTTTTATACGCTGATTGGCGTCCCTGTATTTTTTTTTTTTTTTTTTTTTTTTTTTTTTAGGTTACGCTGTCTCCACGATTGAGATGGGCAATTCTTGTTGCACTGAGAGGCTCTTCATGTTTTAAAGCAGTTATAAGGGACCAAATATTAGGATGCACATTTGTCACGGAGGTTCTTAGTGCATTATGAAATCCTTCAACATAGTTATTAGTGCGTGGCATACCATTTTCAGTGCGTTCATGAACATTCCATAAATGAATAGGGAAGACTTGGCTCGACTCTTCGCCTTCGTTGGCCACGACCTCTCACTCCTCCATTATAATATGTTTCGAAATATGAAACAAGTTCTTGGGGAAAATCGTCGTCATCAGTTAATTCTTCGAAGCCGTCAATAACATCGTCAATGGGAAGGAAAGCAAGTGCGGATAAACATCTCACTTTTAAACTAAAAATCATCATCTTGGTGATATGCTGTTTAAAACCTATTGTTACAACTTGTTTGTAAACATTTTGTGAGAGGTGAAATAGGCAACAGGTAACATCTGAACTAGGGAATATATCTAATAAACTATTGATGGCCGCTTTTTCAAAATCCATCATCACAGTGGCAGGTTCAACATTATGCAAGAGTTCTTTTTATAGTAGTAAATAGTCTATTGTAAGTATATTGTGTCTTATTTGGGAGCAAGGCGAACATTCTCTGAACACTAATGTCGTTGTCTTGAATATGTAATAGCACATACATTCAGATTTTGGGTTTCTTTACATATTATAGTCCGAGGAGCATCTTGTGTAGATCCAGACATTATTTTCATTTGATGATGTGCTACTTTTGATTCCACTCTTGCTGCTGTTGCACTGTGATTATGCTCACCTACAGTCTTAACGATTTTGTTGTCACCATCACCAACATAGGTGTGTACGCGGGCTTTACACAACCTATTTTCGCACTGCCAATACTGCTTGGAACCATCCTTATTAGTTTTGTGTTTATCATGTATATAGTTTAGATCATCTACTAATTTCTTTCCATTTTTAGGTTGAAGCAATTACACGAGGCATGGGTGATACAATAAAAATGTATATATTTATCCCCAAATGCAGCAGCCGTAGTTGATAGCCAAGCGTTAGTAGTAGACTGAGAGTGATATAAATATTATTTAAACAACCAAATACAAGAACAGTATGGCAATTATGTAAACAACCAATTACAAGAACATTATGGCGATTATTTAAACAACCAATTACAAGAACAGTATGATAGTTATTTAAAATAAACTCCAATATCTTCGCGCACACTCATATATATATCTAGTGGTATCGAAATGCCCGGTAGTGAAAAATCCTAGTCACAAAATGTCCGGTAGCGAAATGCCCGGTATCAAAATGTCCGGTATCAAAATGTCCAGTATCAAACTGTCCGGTCACCGTTCTTCATACTCTCCTTCATCTCCTATTCCCCCTCCTCCTTCACCTCCTCCTCCTTCTCCTTCTCTTCCTCCACCTCCTCCCTCACCTCGTCTTCCTCCTTGGTTCGCCATACTCCTCCTTCACCTCCTCCTCCACTCCCTCCTTCACCCCCTCCTCTTCCTCTTCCTCCTCCTCCTCCTTCTCCTCCTCTTCCTCCTTCTCCTCCTCCTTCCCCTTCTCCTTCTCCTTCTCTACCTCCTCCTTCACTTCCTCCCCCTCTTCCTCCTCGCCCGTCCTCCTCCTACTCTTTCACCTCCTCTTTCTCCTCTTTCTTCTCCTCCTTCTCTTCTTCCTTCTCCTCCACCTCTTTCTTCTCCTCCTCTTCCTCCTCCTCCTCCTCCTCCTCCTCCTCCTCCTCCTCCTTCTCCTCCTCGGTTCTCCCTTTTTTGACTTCCCATTTCGGCGTCAGTTTCTTTCGGCGCGCATCTAACGCCCGCCCATTCACAGGGGCTGCCCCTCCTCTTCCTCCTCCTCCTCCTCCTCCTCCTTTTCCTTATCCTCCTCCCCGTCACCCTCCTCTTCCTCCTCCTCCTCCTCCTCCTCCTCCTTTTCTTTATCCTCCTCCCCGTCACCCTCCTCTTCCTCCTCCTCCTACCGAAGGTCACTTCCGTCTGACGCAAGGAATTGCCTGTTGAGGATGGAACCTATTTTCCCCCTTTTGTGGGTGGTAGCCTTTGCTATCTCCCTAGATGAAAGAGTTGCAATCAGACACCTTAGGGGGGAAGAAGATTGAACTCAGTCTTTTTGCGGCATACATACATACATACATACATACATACATACATACATACATACATACATACATACATACATACATACATACATACATACATACATACATACACGCATACATACATACATACTGTACATACATACATACATACATACATACATACATACATACATACATACATACATACATTCATTCATGCATGCATACATACATATATACACACATGCATACATACATACATACATACATATATACATACATACATACATACATACATACATGCACACACATACATTCATACATACATACATACTGTATATACATACATACTATATATACATACTGTACATGCATATCATACATATAAACAGGTATTTCTTTGTACTAGTTCGAACTTCGTCGCTGAAAACCACGACCAAACCACCACCACCACCACCACCTCAGCCACCCTACGTTGGGTCTCCTCCCCCATTGAGGTCTCGAAGACGACGACCCTCGGATTGGCTTGGACCAGAGAAGATCACAGCTTCTATTGATCGTCAGGGTTCCTCCCCACGCCCCCGTACTCCCCCCTGTACTCCCCCTTTGCACTCTCTTATATTCCTCCTGCTCCCCCTGTACTCCCCCCCCCCCTATTCCCTCACGTACTCCTCCCCGGGCCCTCCAGCGTTCCTCCCCCCAGCCGTACTCCTCCCAACACCATTTTCCCCCCTCCAGGTTTCCTCCCCCCGTACTCCCCTAATCCCTTTCCCCCACCTCCATGATTCCTCCCCACGCCCCCGTACTCCCCCCCCATGGCCCACCTTTCCCTCCATTGGGTGTTTGTCCCCCACCGAGCAACGGAAGGGTTTCTTCAGCTGAGGCTTCGATCCTGGACTCCCCTTCATCACGTGATCACCTTCACCACGTGATCCCCTTCATCCCGTGATCACCATCACATGACCACCTTCACGTGATCCCCTTCATCACGTGATCACCTTCATCACATGATCACCTTCACCACGTGATCCCCATCATCACGTGATCACCTTCATCTCGTGATCACCATCACGTGATTACCTTCATCACATGATCACCTTCACCACGTGATCCCCTTCATCACGTGATCACCTTAATCTCGTGATCATCACGTGATCACCTTGTCCTCGTGATCACCATCACGTGATCACCTTCACGTGATCCCCTTCATCACGTGATTACCTTCATCACATGATCACCTTCACCACGTGATCCCCTTCATCACGTGATCACCTTCACGTGACCCCCTTCATCACGTGATTATCTTCATCACATGATCCACTTCAGAGTCGTTCAGTGAGCTATTCCTAGTCAAGGAGGCGAAATAATGATATATTAATGATGATGATAATAACAATAATAATTATACTGATGATGATGATGATGATGATAATGATAACAATAATGAAGATGATGATAGTAGTGATGGTGATGATAATGATGATGATGATGATGGAAGTAGTAATAATACTAATGATAATGATGGTAGTGACAATTATATTGATAATGTTGCTGTTGTTGTTATTGTTGTTGCTGTTAATGCTGTTGATGTTGCTGTTGCTATTGCTGCTGGTATTGCTGTTGTTATTGTTATTACTGTTGTCGTTTTTGCTGTTGCTGTTATTGCTATTTTTATTGTTGTTGCTCTTGCTGTCGTTGCTGTTGCTGTTATTGCTTGTGTTATTATTGTTGCTGTTGCTGTTATTGCTATTGTTATGATTGTTGTTATTGCTGTTATTGATGTTGCTGTTGTTATTGCTGTTGCAGTTGTTATTGATGTTACTGACATTATTGTTGTTATATTTGTCGTTGTTGTTGCTCTTGTTCATGTCCCTTGCTCGCAACTCTTTTTCGTCGTCACACGAGCCAACGACACCTCGAGATTTATGGCAGAAACTGTTCCTTACTTCCAAGTTTGGGCGAAACTTTTTTTTTTCTTTTCTTTTTCTGACATGACAGCCATGTCGAGCAAGTCTGCTTTCCTTGTTGGAGAAATGCTTATTTTTTCGTCACACGAAAACGCACACACATGTACACGTAGACACACATATGTACACACACACACACACACACACACACACACACACACACACACACACACACACACACACACACACACACACACACACACACACACACACACACACACACACACACACACACACACACACACACACACACACACACACACACACACACACACACACACACACACACACACACACACACACACACACAATACATGAGCTTTGGGGGCAAGGGAATGTCACCGAATCTTGAGATGACACTGTTACCGAACAATTCTCGCACAGCTGCCATTTATTGCCTTCCTTGCAGTGTTGTGGCCCCCAAGATCACCGGATTTGTCCGTTTGTGATTTTTTCTTGTGAGGGCTGCCTGAAGAGTCGGGTCTACACGACTCGGCCAAGGACAACGGATGGATCGAAACAAAGAATTCAAGACGAAATTCTTGGTATCCCGGCTGAGATGGGGAACCTCAACAGCAGATTGGAAGAATGCATACATACAGGAGGACGCCATCTGGTGATGATGGTATGGTTTAACGTCTCAAACTCCCCCCTATCGGAAGGCTAGGACGGCGCCCCTCACAGAGGGCTTTATAGCGTGGAATTTAATGAACAATGCCCTTGGTTCAACTTCACCGGTGGCAGGATTCGAGCCTCCATCCCCTCGACCTTCGCCGCAAGAAACGACGCCCTAACCCGCTCAACCAGCGAGGTTCCGGGACGCCATCTACAGGACGTAATTTTCAAACATTGATAATTCGGATTACTGTCCCAAAGGCAAGTTGTAGTGGTTCACTTGCTGTCAATAATTTTTTGTTTTGGATTTCTTCTATTTTTATTGGATTTTTCAAAAGGTCCAATTTTTCTGTGTCACCCTGTATATATAAGTATTTATGTACATATGTATACGTACGTACCTACAATTGTATATTCAAATTCCCCATCTATATGTCTTCAGGCTCATAACACATGGTCATAAGTGCCCAATATATTATCCTTGAGTTGACACACGTTAAAGCTGGCGGCACACTAGCATGCTACTTACTTTTGTTACTTTGAGGAGAAAATATTTCGTTTACGATCTTTTGTTTTTGCAAATTTCCAAATGTCAAATGTGTGTGTGTGTGTGTGCGTGTGTGTCTGCCAGCGTTCATATTTCTACGCACTTATGCGTATGTGCGCACGCTTGTGTGTGTGTGTGTGCGTGTATGTGTGTGTGTGTGTGTGTGTGTGTGTGTATGTGTGTGTGTGCGCCAGCGTTCATGTTTCTACGCACTTACGCGTTTAACAAGGGATGTATGTTACTTGGACTATGGTACCGAGGGAGTGAATGAACCCCACGTTAGTTTGTTGGTTTTATTTTGGTAAAAAGGAATGTACACTAGCGCGTGTTGGCCGGCCCGTGTCAGAAAGAATACTCCTCCGTGACCCGACCTCACACGCCTTAAGTTACCTCAGAACGTACCGAAAAGTAGCATCCCTCTGGTTGGGACAGAGTTGCCGGGCGTGGCCCGGAATTGTGCTTTTGGTAACATACAAATGTCTTTCCACAAGTGTAATATGGACTTAATTTACACAATGGTAATATAAGGCCAAAGGCCAGCTGTTTCTACACAACATGTAACTTACACAATCTCACCAAAGGCTGCTCACCCACGTCCTGCGACTATACGCGTATGCCTCACTATATTCTTGTGGAGGACTCTGTTCACCACATGCGTATGTGCGCACGCTTGTGTGTATGTGTGTTGTGTGTGTGTGTGTGTGTCACACAACATTAAACATCGTTAACAAGCTTCCATATTTAATCGGATCGATGACAGGGCCCCTCGCGTGTAGTTAGGGACACACGTAATCCAATACGCATTGATTCCAACATAGCCATGATATTGGAGTAACTTGGAGTACTCGAATAGGCCTTTTTTAATTCCATATCATCCGTATGCAAAGCATGCAATTGTTGTAATTAAGATGCAGCTATTTAGTGCATCCATTAAATTACACAATCTCCCCGATAATGTCAATACTTAACAATGGGGTGAGCAACATATTGACTATATTGCTATTCTTTTTTTCTCTCGCTTTCCTCCTTTCCTCCCCTCCTCCCCTCCTCCTCTCTTCCTCTCCATCTCATCCTCCCTTCCTCCCCTCCACCCTCCATCTCTCCCTTCCTTCCTCCTCTCTTCCCCTCCATCTCCTCCTCTTATTCCTCCCCTCCGCCCTCCATCTCTCCCTCCCTTCCTCCTCTCTCCACCTCCATCTCATCCTCCTTTCCTCCCCTCCGCCCGCCATCTCTCCTTCCCTTCCTTCCCTTCCCTTCCTCCCCTTTGCCCTCCATCTTATCCTCCCTTCCTCCCCTCTTCCCTCCATCTCATTCTCCCTTCCTCCCCTTCTCCCTCCACCTCCTCCTCCCCTCCTCCCTTCACCTCCTCCTCTCTTCCTCCCCTCCTCCCTCCATCTCTTTCTCCCTTCCACCCCTTCTCCCTCCATCCCTCCCTCCTTTCCTCCCGTCCTTCCTCATTCTCCGTCTTCCTTCCCTCCTCCCTGCATCTCCCACTCCTTTACTCCCCTCCTCTCTCCATCTCCCTCTCCCCTCCACCTTCTCCCTCCCTCTCCCCCTTTCCTCCCCTCCTCCCCTCCTTCCCTCCTCCCTTCTTTGATATTCGGATCTGCATTTTCCTTTACATTTTCTTAACTTTGGTCTTTTCAATACTTCGTCTTATTTTCCCTCGACAACCACGGACTATTTTCCAGGTGCCAATCTTCTCCGCCTTTTTCTAACTCTCCATTTTTCTTTCATACCATCGTTATTGTCATCTCACGTTTCCGCTGCCTCACTCACTCTCACGGCACTGATTTTACTCACTGCCAAGCGCGCAGAGCCACAATGTCTGATACAGCTGATATCCGGTGGCTTCTTCAGGCACCATACCCTGAAATAGCCCAACGTCACCCTTATAACCACCCTATATAAGGCTCACCTTCATTACCACCCGTGGCTTCTTCAGGCACCATACCCTTGAATAACCCAACATCACCCTTATAACCACCTTATATAAGGCTCAGTCTCTTTAGTACCCTCTCGTCGTTCCCACACCTCATCGCAGCCCGAGAGGTGACTCCTGGCCCTTGGTGATTGTCTACCGAAGAGTGGGACTGTAGAGCTATCTGTCAGTGCCAGGTGACCGTAGATTCACAACGTAGAGTGCCAAGCTCGAGGTTACGTGGCACCTTCTTGGCACGGTGCCCTCTCAGCTCGCATACTTCGTCGCCGCTCGCATGTTAGAGGAAGTACTTGGACGAGATTACAAAAGTTGAGAAGAATTGTACGTTTTTACCAACATACGTGAGATACTTTCAGGACTTTTCGTTCGTATTGAGAGTTTGAGAGTTCTGCTGCAGTGTTTTTTCAGTAAAGCTAGAACAGATGTTCATACATATACGTAGATACGAGTGCGCATGCACACACACACACACACACACACACACACACACACACACACACACACACACACACACACACACACACACACACACACACACACACACACACACACACAGACACACACACACACAGACACACACACACACACACGCACACAGGCACACATGTGTGCGTGCAAGTTCACGGTTATGTGTCTATGTTTGTGACTGTCCATATATGTATGCACACGTGAATATTTAAAAAGGAAATAAGCAAGAATTGGTTTACTAATAGGGTGGTCTACGAATGGAATAAACGTAGTAACCATGTAGTAAGCGCTGAAACTATCAGTTGTTTTAAGAAATTATTAGACAAGTTTATGGATGGGGATGACAGGTGGTGATGGATACGGAGCTGCCTAGTGTAGGCCTTATGGTCTCTTGCAGTCTCCTTCATTCTTATGTTCTTATGTTCTTATGTATGTTTATATGTATGCTTGTATGTGTGAATTAGACACATACGTCTTAGATCTTCCAAAGGATCACTGAATTGGCAATTCCTGCGTATGTACAGTCTCAAGCAAAAGTTCCAACCCACCCAGAGTTTTTCATGATACAAAATTCAAGTTCTTTTTTCTGACAATAATTTTTTTATCTATTTCAAGAAAATGACACTCTCTTACACGCAAACACACGTTCCTAAATCTACAAAAATGTTTTGATAAAGTCCCTCACAAAAAAACTATTATGAAAACTGGAAACCATAGGAGGGATACAAGTTAAACTATTGAAATGGATGGAAGACTTTTTGCACGGCAGAAAAATGAGAGTAGTGCTCAGAGATAAGAGTTCTACTTGGGAAGAGGTAATTAATGGAGTCCCACAAGGATCAGTATTGGCTCCAATAAATAGTGCTTGCTATTTATGTGAATGATGGAAAATTAAAAAAAAAAAGTGAGTACTGAAACGGACTGTGACTCACTACAGAGAGATCTGAACAGGGTTGGGAATGGATTCAGAAGTGGGAAGTGGACTTCAACATTAAGATACGTACATACTGGAAATTGGAAATAGTAAAAAAAAAAAATATATATATATATATTTATATATATATATATATATATATATATATATATATATATATATATATATATATATATATATATATATAGGACAATATGAAATTGGTGAAAAGGAATTAACAAAAGTGGGATCTGAAAAAGACCTATGGGTGCTCATCACAAAAGATATGTCCCCTGACAAAAATATAAACAATGTTGTCGGTGAAACCTATAACTTGCTAAAATAAACAAAAGTGGTCTTTACTTACTTGGATGAAGAAATGGTAAAGAAAATACTAGTAAAATTGATAAAGCCTAAATTGGAGTGCGCAGCGACACTAAAGTCACCCACTACTAAAAAGAATAGCAGGAAAATTGGATCCAGAGAGCAACTACTAAGATGACCCCAACACTATCAAAACTATCATATGAAGAAAGATTGTTCAAAACTAGAACTACCGACTCTGGAACAAAGAAGAGAAAGAGGTGACTTGTTGACCATCTACAGAATTATGAGAGGTGTGGAAGTCCTTGATAGAGATGACTTACTAAATTGGTATAAGAGAAACACAAAAGGACATGGAAAGAAACTCAAAAAGAAGTGTTATAGTAGAGAACTGAAAAAACAGCTTTCCCCACATAGTGGTGTATGTATGGAATATACTAGATGAAACAATAGTGTGTGCAAAAACAATGCAAGAATTTAAAGGCAAATTAGATATGGCGAGATACAGAGACGGGACACTACGAGCGTAGCTCCCCTTCCCGTAAGATACAACTAGGTAAATACAACTAGGTAAATACACACACACACACACACACACACACACACACACACACACACACACACACACACACACACACACACACACACACACACACACACACACACACACACACACACACACACACACACACACACACATACACACACGGGTTTAAGTCTGAGTTTTATTTCTCACGTGTTTTGCTTTTTTTCTGGGGGAACGACACCTCTCCAGAGCCCAAGACATTTCAAAAAACGTCATATTATATACCAATTCCAGTTCTCCAAAAAGAATTTTTTTATCAATATAGGGCTAATAAAACTGATACGTTGTTTCACAAGTCATCTTCAAAATGACTCAACGTAACATAACATGGTATAACCTCCCCAAACATAGTGAGGAGTGACCTAATAAAGGTGTTTAAGTGGATTAAAGGCTTTAACAAGGATGACGTAGACAAGGTCATCATATTAAGACAACAGGCAGGACTCGCATTATTGGATTTAAATTGGACAAATTCAGATTTAGAAAGGAAATATGTAAGAGCTGGTTTACTAATAGTAATGGACAAAAGGAATAGATTTAGTAACCATGTAATGAGCGCTGATACAATCGATTGTTTTAGGAAACGGCTAGACAACCTTATGGTGTGGTAATGGACATGGAACTGCCTAATAATGTCCTAGTGAAACAGTGAGAAGGATCTTTTCATACTTCAGTTATCACCAAAGCTAGTAACACCGGACATTGCCTTAAGGGACTGAGTGAATACCCCCAAAGGTATAAGATCTCAACAATTAGTGCATATGTACGAAGATCCCTTAGCCATTGTAGTACCTGGAAATATGTGCACCTAGAGTTAGAAAGAGCATCTCAGGTCCTAATTAATAACGGTTTTAGCAATAGAGGCATTGAAAAAGTGACCAAGAAAATAATGGAAAATTGGTACGAGGATGTTAAATCAGCAAATGTAACAGACAATCCAGCGCAGAACGTTACCAAATACTTCTTCTCCACTGCATACAAGGAGGATGAGAGAGTGATGCAGCAAATCATAAAGAGAAACATCAAGCCCACTGAATCCATCTCCAAAATCAATTTTATAATTTACTACCAAAAAAAGAAAAAAGAAAAAAAAGATCGAATCTACTCCTAAGGAAAAACACCAGGCAGACCGTCGACGATCTTAAAAAATCTCATGTATATAAGTACACATGCAAACATGGGGACTGTGCGACCCATCCTACTACCTATGTCGGCATGACCACTATGAGGCTCCCACGTCGTCTGTCATACCACCTAAACTCAGGAGCATCTAAAAATCATCATAGCGAAGTCCATCAAGCAAAGTTAAGAAGAGAAGACCTAACACAGAATACGGAGATTATAGATTACAACAAAGACCCACGACGATTACCCATATTAGAAGCTTTGTACATTAAGGATCTATCCCCGGGAATGAATACCCAACTCGAGGACTTAAAAATCCTACCAAGTATGAGAAGATCATTCCCCAATGAAAACGAGACAAAGAACACAGATACACGCCACCCTCCAACCTACAGGACGACACGGAGCTCCGGCGACGCCAACCAATGACGTCCAGACAAAATCCCACATCGACGACCAGACAAAATCCCACAGCCTGTACCATATATAATCCACACACACCAGCCTAGCCCTTAGATTCTTACCTGCCACTGAGGAAGCACCAAGAGGTGTGAAAACGCGTTCTGGCTTTTTCAAATTATGTTTGCTATTCCACAGCATGACATACGGAGATATATTAAGGTTACTGCCTACAGAAGGCAAGATTACTCTAAGAAAGAGAGAAAAATACGACAAGAAGCTTTGTCATAACAAGCTTGCCATTCACTTTAATGAAGTATGAGAGAAAACCTCCTGCCCATATACTCTAGGAATATATATACATACATACATATATATATATATATATATATATATATATATATATATATATATATATATATATATTATGTGTGTATATATATATATATATATATATATATATGCATATATATGTGTATAATTCGACATCTGAAGATGACATAGGAGTCACGGAACGTCGTGTAATATGCTTCGTATTTGTAAAGTAATGTATTCCATATTTCATAGCAACATCTCTCTGACGAATTTCTCAGAACTCATTCACGCTCTACCTGGTTTTCAAAAGGAAGTTCATTAAGAATATCAAGAAAGCAAGTAAGAAACTTAATAATGCGCTAGTCGCTGTCAAAATTAATGAAATTTGTATCCGAGAAAAATTTCTGTCCAGTTAGACAGATGTCTAGGTGTCTACGTATCTATATATTTACGTAATTCCATATGTATTAGTACTTTAGTTTATTATACATCAGTGGGAGTGAAAATGAGAATAGAGCATAAGAATAGGGGAGACTGCAAGAGACCATAAGCTCTCTACTAGGCAGTTCCATGTCCATTACCACCTATCATCCCCATCCATAAAGTTATCTAATCTTCTCTTAAAACAACCGATAGTTTCAGGGCTCACTACATGGTTACTAAGTATATTCCGTTCTTAACCACTTCCTTGGTAAATCAGTTCTTGCCTATTTCCTTCTTAAACCTAAATTTGTCCAATTTCAACCCATTGCTACGGGTCCTGTCCTGCTATCTTAATATGATGATCTTGCTTGCATCACCCTTGTGAAATCCTTTGACTCATCTGAATATCCCGCATTCTACAGAGAGCGTACGTTAAAGTACCTAAACGGGTTATCACACTGGGCTCCCACAGACTTCACCAATGCCGACAGTTGTTCGTTTGAATGAAAACGACTTCGGTTACAATTTTTATTTTCAAATTTTCCAAATATCAAATTATCTTTCCGTCATATATAAGAAAGCTGAGTGATGAACTCAAGATATTATAAACCTAAACGAATGTTAGCCATACTGTTGAAATATTTGTAGAGATTTTGTAGTTTCTGTAAGCGAAGTCATAATCTAGTTATTCAAATGGAGGTTGGAGGTAGGACGCCGGAGGAAAAATAGCCCAGTGTGATAACCCCTAGCCTGTCTTCGTACGATCTGGGTACCGTTTCCTCGGAATACAACCCACACACAGACACGGACGGGCTTTGCTGACGCTCTTCTCGCTCGTTGACGTCGTAAAAAGACGAAAGTGGGCCACCCACATTTGCTCTTCGCTTCTTTGATGTGACGTTTGACTTTTGTACTGTAAGGCTGCTTGTCCTTGCCATTGCTTTGAGTGCAGAGAGAGGAAATTCTGGTAATCTTTTTTATAATAAGTGTGATTGTATGCACATATATATGTGCACAGATTTATATCTGTGAACATACACACACACACACACACACACACACACACACACACACACACACACACACACACACACACACACACACACACACACACACACACACACACACACACACACACACACACACACACACACACACACACACACACACTCGGTGGCGCAGTTGGTAGAGCGATGAACTACCAGCATGGTGGTGCGCGTAGTGCTTGGTTCGAATCCTGCCCAGGGCCGAAATTATTTCGGTACAGCTGCGCTTCGGGTCGTTACTCTGACTCTCGTGTGCGGGGAGTTGGGTGTGTGTGTGTGTGTAAGGTCATAGCATTACCCATAGATCGGACCTACGAGCTCTGAGCTCTCTTCCAGGAGGGAAATAGCTATCGATCACGAGTCCAACACGTGATCCAAAGACCAAGTGAATACACACACACACACACACACACACACACACACACACACACACACACACACACACACACACACACACACACACACACACACACACACACACACACACACGGTCTCCAGTGCAAGAAGATTATAATCACAATTTTCTCTGTTGTTGCAGGTATGTGTCGCGGTGCAGTGTCTTCCGGAGTAAGAGGGTGAGATGTGGTTCTTGTGGCTGGCCCAAAGATGGGGATGAGGAAGAGGAGGAGAAAGAAGAGGAGAAATAGTTATATGAAGAGTTACATGGATTTACATTGACAAACGAACAGCAAGAGACCTATAGGTCCTTACATGGCTGCTCGGAACCTAAGATACTCTAATGCTATAATATTTTTTTTTAAACTATACTGGAACAAATAATTTTTAACGAGGATTTGTAGTTAAGTAAACGTTGAGATATTTTTTGAATATCTTAACAGTAGAACAATCGATGACGTTGAGTGGTAGACCATTCCATCTATTAAGAACGCGATGGAAGAAAGAGTATTTGGCCATGTTTGTTTACAGTGTCTAGGAGGAGAAGAGGAGGAAGAGGAAGACGTACTTTAAGCAATTTGCTCTGGCTGACGCCTGGTCATTCTATTCAGTGTTAAAAGGGACCTCGAAATGAACGTATAATTTCTGTTTGTGTTATGATACACGAGACTTAGAGAAAGAGAGAGAGAGAGAGAGAGAGAGAGAGAGAGAGAGAGAGAGAGAGAGAGAGAGAGAGAGAGAGAGAGAGAGAGAGAGAGAGAGAGAGAGAGAGAGAGAGAGAGAGAGAGAGAGAGAGAGACAGATAGGTAGAGAGGGAGAAAGAGAGGCAGAGTGAGTGAGAGATAGATATATAGATAGGTAGAGAGAGAGAGAAAGAGAGAGAGATAGAGACCGAGACAGGGACCGAGAGAGCTACACACTGTGGGGAGTCATGTTATCTCTAATGTGCATCACAGCGGATCCACACTTTTGGGAAACGCTGTTGCAAGATTTGCACCTTGAAGAAACAGATTTGCACATCGTTTCAAGTGAAAGAACACCACCTGCTTAGATAAAAATTAAGAAATTGTGACAACTCGTCTGTTGTCACGGTTAAAAAGTTGTTTGTCCCATTTTTCCCGGAACTTGTAAACAGAACACAAGAGGGGTCAGGACCATCGGTTTAATATACGTTTTCCTTGGTCTGATTATCGCTCAACGATGATCGTTCGTGGCTCAACGATGATCGTCCAACGATTTTCTAGAGTACCAATTCTTTGTTTTTGAATGATGGGGCTGTTTTGCAACTGCCGCTAGAGTCGCTTAAAACAAAGAATTCGTGCTCTTGACATTCATTTAACGATCATCGTTGAGTCATGAACGATCATCGTTGAGGGATATAATCAGACCGAGGAAAACGCACCTCCTGTTGATTGATTTTTAATCGCACAACTGTTAAATTGGTGATGAGATGCACTCGGTTGTGTTGTTGAGATTACGATAGTGCTAACGTCTGTGTTTGAGAGAGAGAAAGAGAGAGAGAGGGGGGAGAGAGAGAGAGAGAGAGAGAGAGAGAGAGAGAGAGAGATAGAGAGAGAGAGAGAGAGAGAGAG
>NC_134784.1:15074438-15076938 GCF_046742065.1 Oratosquilla oratoria
TTTTGTAACAATGATTTGACTAATTTTGGCACACACACTTAAAAAGGTTGCCTACTATTGCTCTGTTGTCTGCATATCGTTTCTCTATTGCGTCCTTGATGCTCCATATATATGAGCGGAAAATATGTGACAACCTTTCCAACAGATTAGCTTTATCCCTTCGTCAGCGTTGTCCTGATGAGGACACACGCGATAGAAATTATGTTGATAACCAAAATTGGATTTTATTTCAAAACAAGAAGAGTCTGAGTTGAATCTAAGAAATTCAAAATTTCCAGTCTTTTTCATGTACGGCGCAGTTTTGAAAGTTTGTACTGGAAAACAGGTCTTCCTTCAGTTGAGATATTTTCGGCTCAGCTGAATTTCCTGAAGAAATTCAGTCGTTCCAACCTCTGCCATCTATGTTTGGACTTATAGGGCAAGCAGTGGTCATAAGAACATTAGAATGGAGGAGTGCAAAAGACCATAAGGCCTACACTAGGCAGTTCTGTCCTTTAACACCTATCATCCCTGTCCATAAAGTTATCTAACTTTCTCTTAAAAAGATTGTTTCAACGCTCATTACATGGTAACTAAGTCTATTCCATTCATTAACCATCCTGTTGGTAAACTAGTTCTTGCCTATTTCCTTCTTAAACCTAAATTTATCCAATTTGATTCCATTACTATGGGTCCTGCCCTGCTGTCACCTGTAGACGTGGGATTCGAACTCAAACCCAGATGCCAAGATCGATTCCCAACTCGTTGTCCGCAGGATGTTTTTATCATCAAGACTGTATATTAAACAACTGTCAGCATCTTTAACGTATTGTTAAAATATATCTAACTAATTTCTCAGTTCATTACATCCGCATTCATGTGTATTTGCTCTTATTAAGATTTTATGTTAAACAACTGTTAACATATTCAACATAACGTTAACATATCATTAACCAGGTTCACAGTTCATTGCATCCTCCTTGTGCATTCATTACGTTTTGCGCGTATTGGCATAACAAAGCAACTCCAGACATCTTGTTTTCATATCATTCTCCACACCATTTCACGTGCTAATTGCCCATCTCTTTTGTATGCTAACCAAAACTTTATTCTTAAATTAAATTCACGACATTTCCCACTCCATTTTTCATACTTGTTCCTCCTCGGGCCCATTCCAGGGATGGCGGTTAGATTCCGGTAAAATTTGAATTCATTTTTTTTTTTTTTTGTCAAGGTGCCTCCCTGCTGTGCGCTTCCTTGGTCGTAGGGGAAAGTTTGATTATAAGAGGAAGAAGAGGAAAGAAGGAAGAAAAAGAAAAAGAGGAGGAAGGGTTGGAAGATGGGGAAAAAAAGGAGGAGGAGGAGGAGGAGGAAGAGCAATGCAGCAGCAAGGGCTGGAAGATGATGATGATGAGGAGGAGGAGCAGGAGGAAGAGGAGGAGGAAGAGGAAGAAGAAGAGGAAGAAGAGTAGCAGTAGCTTCAGCAAGGGTTGGAAAATGAGAAGGAGGAAGGAGAAGATGGATGTGTGGAGGCTGGAAAGAAGGAGGAGAAGGAGGAGGAAGAGGGAGAGGGATGTGTATAGGTTGGAAAGGAAGATGATAAGAAGGAGGAGGAAGTAGAGGGAGAAGAAGAGGAGGAGTAGGAAGAAAAAGAGGAAGACGAAGAGGAAGAGGAAGAGGGATGTGTGTAGGCTGGAAAGGAGGAAGAGAAGAAGGAGGAGGAGGAAGAAGAGAAGAAGGAGGAGGAGGACGAGAAGGAGGAGGGGGAGGAGGACGAGGAGGAGGAGAAGGAGGAGGAGGAGGATTTCCACTGACTGAAAAGGGAAGAAAGGCAGGAAAGAAGAAGAAGAGTATCGTTGAAGAATAGAGGGAGGAAATTCTGGTCTTTGAGAAAGACAAAGCGAAAAGGAGTAGAGGAGAAGGAAGCCAAGATTGAAAGTGATTAGTTCTGCCCGTCAATCTGCCAATCTGTCTCGGGGCCTTCCTGCCTGTCATTTCGGGAGCCTCTTTACCTGTCTGTCTGTCTGTCAGGGGCGGAGGGCGACCTTTTTCTGTGTGGCTGCCGAAATCAGCCAAATCTTTAATACAAAAATTTCTCGCGTGCCAACGGAGTAAAATAAGCCTTATATACGAGTATGGACTCATTACTTTCATCTCCTACAAGGGCTGTAATCCGTCGCCCATCGCAGCATGAGTTTACAAATGGTCATATGATCGAAGTTAGCGATTTACAAGTGATTTCGTTTTAAGGTGAGCTCTGGGTTTCGCGTGTTTCAAAAAAGTCGCTAGTGTACCAGAATTTGCCCGCGTGCCAAATGTTGCCCACCTTTGGCCTTAAATGGCATTAGCCAGAACAAGATATCTAAGGGTTCGTTATTACGATAGCATGATTGAATGAAACCCTACGAGTTATGGGGCGGTGTTCTAGGTTGATTAGGGTGGATGATGCGAAGGAGAGAGAAAACTGGGGAATGTGAATGGTTAAGAGATGGTGGAGGTTTGTATTGAGAAGCGTGATTTT
>NC_134784.1:15079438-15081938 GCF_046742065.1 Oratosquilla oratoria
CAGGTCTTAGCTATAGAGGGTTAGAGGTATCCCGGAGATGAATTAACTCGCCTGAAGGCTGGAGCATAAAGGAAAAATGTGACCTACACATATACACATACATATACATACACATGTACGTATACATATACATATACTTCCACATATACATATATAAACATATACATCCACGTATACATATATATGTAAACATATACAAATACATATATACATATGGAGTATATACATAAAATACACATGTTACATGTATGCAAACATCTATATACTCTAATAGAATTACGAGTTAAATGCCTTTCTAATCCTATTAAACTTTCATCCAGTTGATGCTTACTCTTCCTTAAAGACATTCCTCCTACCACTTTGGTTCTCCCCCCCCTTGCCCCCTTGCTCCCTCCTCCCTCGCCCCCTTCCTCCAGAAAGACTTTACAGATCAGTCTATGCACTCTAACAATCGCTAACTTTTCCCCCTCCAACCTCCTCTTTTTCTCAATATTAATCTCTCTCTCTCTCTCTCTCTCTCTCTCTCTCTCTCTCTCTCTCTCTCTCTCTCTCTCTCTCTCTCTCTCTCTCTCTCTCTCTCTCTCTCTCTCTCTCTCTCTCTCTCTCTCTCTCTCTCTCTCTCTCTCTCTCTCTCTCTCTCTCTCTCTCTCTCTCTCTCTCTCTCTCTCTCTCTCTCTCTCTCTGGCCCTATTCTTCATTCTTCCCCCTTTTCTTTATCATAAATTATTTCTAATTCTCATTAACTCCCCCCCCCTTCTCTTCTTTCTCTATCTTCGGACAAACGTAGAAAGATACTTTTGTCTTACAAAGGATGACAAAGGATGACAAAGGATTACAAAGGCGGAGCATGCCGACAGGAGACCTTTTGGTCCATGACTAGGTCGGATGCGATTTTTTTTTATAATAATGATAAAAATATAATAATATAAATAATATTAGATAAAACAAATAAATGCATAGGTACAGTTGAACAATGAACAAACAGGTAAATAGTAAATGATAATAAATTGACAGATAACTAATATTAAATGAAAATAAAACAAATAATGATAAACAGACAAATAATATCAAACAAATAAACATACATACATACATATACCAAGGCTTTTTCCCCCTTCCAAGGGAGGTAGCCAAAAAGGGAAAGGCATAAAAACACTCCCACCCATTCCATCCCTAAATACACTCCACACCCCTCCCACCCTTCCTCTCATCTGAGCACCTCCTGGATGACGGGTCATCCCTGCACCCTGCCCACCGCCCTGGGTCAGAAGCAGTGTCGCAAGACACAGTACATCCACAGCGAGGCCGCTTCATTTAATCGGCGACCCCCCCTCTCCGTCCCCCTTTGCATATAAGGCGAGGACGGGGAGAAATCCCTTCGGGCTGCGTCAAAATTTACTCACACATACTACCCCACCCCCCACTTCCCGCCCATTCCTCCTCATGCAGTCACAACATCATCCATATACAACCATTCTCCACTCACCTCTGTCTTCCGTCCTCTCCCTTCCTTCCTCAACGGACATTCCCCTCTTCCCCAAAGCCCCCTTCACCCCATCCATCCACCTCATCCTAGGACGTCCCCTCATGTTCACTCCCTCCACATCTGCCTTCCATCAAAGGAAAACAAATAAACAAGTAATGTAAAATAAATGGTAGGCATTACAGCATCTTGCATCTAAACGAAGCTTCGAACTGAACTACATTGCACTGCCCCTGCAGGAAGTTTATTCCACCCATTAACTACACGGTTGGCGAAGTTGTTTCTACCCACTTCCAAATAAAATCTATTTCCTGACAGTTTGTGACCATTATTTCTTGTCGGATTCTCATTCAGTATGAAATTTTTGTCACTTTTGATATTGTCAATTCCCTTCAGAATCTTAAAGACCTGTATCAAATCACATCTGAGTCTACGCTTTTTTAGGTAAAACAGATTCATATCGTTGTGTGTAAAATGAGGCTAACGCTCTTAGATTGTAAATAAAATCAGGCTACGCTTTTGCTCTGACGTAAGTCGAGACTGTTCCGCATGACGTAAGTTGAGACTATTCCGCTTGACGTAAGTCGAGACTGTTCCGCTTGACATAAGTTGAGACTGTTTCGCTTGACGTAAAAGTGAAGACTCGCTTGCCGTTTTTCGTCATTTGAGACAAAGCTAAATTAATTCGATCCGGGAAGCATATCATGGGAGAGATAGGGGGGGGAGAGAGAGACATAGGGAAAGTGGGAGAGATAGAGACATAGAAAGAGGGTGGGGGAGAGAGAGATATAGGGAAAGTGGGAGAGATAGAGACATAGAAAGAGGGTGGGGGAGAGAGAGAGATAGGGAAAGTGAGAGACATAACGAAAGAGAGAGAGAGAGAGAGAGAGATAGATAGATATAGAGATAGAAAAGATAATCAAGATTCACCAATGATCATGATAGAACATTTTGGTACGTGAACAAAAAGAAAAAGAAATCGAGAAAAAGGAAAGAAAAGGAGACATTCAATTCAAT
>NC_134784.1:15086938-15089438 GCF_046742065.1 Oratosquilla oratoria
AAGAAGCAAGAATTGTCTTTATATTATCTTTCAATGAAATTTGACCGGATATTTAGACAACTCAACGATATTCAACGTTCAAGTGTTAGAAAAGTTGAATATGTCAGCAAAAATCTCGTGAATGCAGAACTGCTTCAAAGTTTAATGAAATTTGCCTAAAAGAGGCCCTGCTATCTAAGATCGAGACTAACAAAAACTCGATGGAAGCATCTTGGGCTAGGACTCGAACCTAGCCGATACGTAACAAATGGACAGTGACAACCAATTGCACTACCAAAAGGAACATTTATATATATATATATATATATTATATATATATATATATATATATATATATATATATATATATATATATATATCATATATATATTATATATATATCATGAATATTATAAACCAGCGAAACATTTGACTTTCTACTAAACTGAAAGTGTACAGGGCTGTGGTCCTTACTATCCTTCTTTATGGCTGTGAGTCATGGACCCTATATAGTCGACACCTGAAGCAGCTAGAGCGCTTTCACATGCGCAGCTTAAGATCCATTCTAAATATCAAATGGCAAAACCGAGTCACAAACCTGTAGGTGTTCGACCGTGCAGCAGAGATGACCAGCATCGAGGCCATGATCCTCAAAAGTCAGCTCCGATGGGTGGGACACGTCATTCGAATGGATGACCACCGCCTCCCCAAACAACTCTGGTATGAGGAACTTAGCTCAGGCAAGAGAAACACAGGAAGACCACGCAAGCGCTTTAAAGATTGCGTGAAGACACATCTCACCCATAGTAATATTTCATCAAAAAAGCTTGAAACCGAAGCTTCGGACAGACCTCAGTGGCGTTCCATCACCCTGCAGGCCCAGACCGTTTTTGAGGACCAACGCAGGGAAAACGCCAGGAAGGCGCAAGGCCACCTCATCACAGCCTCAGCAATGGACAATTCCCCTGCCCCGACTGCCCCCGCGTCTGCCGTTCGAGAATTGGCCTCATAAGCCACCTCCGATCCCAGAACAGGAGTTGACGTACCTCCCCGCCAGAAAACCTGAGAAGCTGTCATCGTCGAAATCAACGGACTACCATCATCATCATATATGTATGTATATATATATATATATATATATATATATATATATATAACATATATGTAACTATATATATATATATATATATATATATATATATACATAATATATACATATATATATAATATATGATATATATAACATATATATTATATATGAAATATATAAAATATATATATATATATATATAAATAATGTGGATATATATAACATATATATCATATATGATATATTATATATGATATGTATATATATATATATATATATATATATATATATATATATATATTGGTTTCTCTCGGCAGAATGAAATTGCCTGACGGCTGTGGAGACAATGATGATTTGGTTAAACGTCGCGAACTCCCCTCATCAGGAGACTAGGACGGTGTCCCTTCCAAAGGTTTTAGTAGCGTGGGATTTAATGAACCATGCCCTTGGTCCAACTCGCAGGTGGCAACTCATATCAGTCGTCACCTCGATCTTTGCCACAAGTAGCGACGCTCTAACCTGCTCGGCCAATGATCACCACAGGGTGAGATTTGCAATTGTTCTTTGAAGGTTTTATATTGATTTGTCTCGCCCTCTGCTGGTTAAAATAACCTGGTACTAACCAGAATAAAAGAAAATTCAGGAAAATAGAGTCGAAGATGTGAGCTGCAGAAATGAGGACATTGAGAATAATTATGGGGGTCACCAGAAGAGACAGGATTAAAAACGAGAAAATAAGAGAACACCTAAAAGTTGAACCGATTGTTGGAATCATTGAAAGAAACAACTTGAAATGGTTTTGTCATATGAAGAGAATGGAGGTAAGTAGATATCCAATGACGTATTTGGAATGGCAGCCTAGAGGAAGGAGGCCGGTTGGAAGACCCAGGAAAAGGTGGATGGACTGTGTGGAAAAGAATTTGGAAGGAAGAAATTGAACGTTGGAAGAAGTAAACGAACAAGAAATTGACGAGGATCAATATGAGTGGAGGCGTCTGATGACGAGGCCGACGACTGACAGTTGAAATCAACTTCCTGGCGTCTGATAAGAAGTCTAAAACAAACGCCAAAGGTTTTAAGTATCTACATTGGTATCCTGCCAGCGTACTGAGTTACAGTATAAAAGAACATAGGAACGTAAGAATGGAAGAGACTGCAAGAGACCATAAGGCCTACACTAGGCAGTTCCATGTCCGTTATGGAGTTCAGATATTGCCACTCGGAGCCCAGCTGTCAGCTTATTTTCATAAGAACATAAGAGTGGAGGAGACTACAAGAGACCATAAGGCCTGCACTAGGCAGTTTCATGTCCTTTGCCACTAGTCATCCCTATCCATAAAGTTATTCAACCTTCTCTTGATACAACCAATAGTTTCAGCGCTAACTACATGGTTACTAAATATATTCCATTCGTTTTTTGTTTGTTCTGTT
>NC_134784.1:15094438-15099438 GCF_046742065.1 Oratosquilla oratoria
GTCTTTCGGCTCTAATTATTCATCTTCAGGAGGTGTTGTCTGGTTGAATTGTTGACAGAGAATGACGCGGTTTGATCGTGTGGCGGTATATATCGGCGGAGAGCGGAGTGCCCAAACGTCCGCCCGCCAATCAGCGCGCGGGGTGCATCCTCTGTCTTCTCGTTGGTAACGACGTTTCAGGTTGCTGTTGTATATTAATAGCGGGTTTTTGATTGTAAATTAGCACCGCTTCTGTCATCTTTAGTCTTCTGGTGTCATTGTTTCTTTCAATGATGGCGGTGGTGCCTTCCATATGGTGTCTCTTAAGTGTTAGTCCATGCTCGTACAAGTAGTGTCTTCTTATGGCGCCGTCCTGCAGATGTGCTGAAATTCTCTTAGACAGTGTTGTAGTGGTGACGCCAATGTACCGAGAATTCAGGCGACTGCAGTAAACAGAATAATGCTATCTCAGCTGTTGACTTTAACAACGCATGCATTATTAACGGCCTACTTCCAAAATATATATATATATATATATATATATGTATACATATATATATATATATATATATATATATATATATATAGAGAGAGAGAGAGAGAGAGAGAGAGAGAGAGAAAGAGAGCAGGTAAAGGGGACATGGGAGACATGGAATAAAAGAGGGAGATGGGGAGGTGGGGGGAAAGGAAGAAATGGGGGCGGGGGGGGGGAAGTAGGGAGGTAGTGGGTGGAAATGCGCCGCCGTCGGTGGTGGTCTAGGTGCCCGGGGATGCATTAGTAAAGAGCGGAAGAGAGCATGAGGGAGAGGAGGAGGAGCAGGAGAAGGAGGAGGTCGAGGATGGGGAGGTGGAGGAGGAGGAGGAGGAGAGAGAGGTGATGGTTGAGGAGTATAGGTGGTGATGGTTGGGGAGGGGGTGGTGAAGGAGTGGGTGGTGGTGGACGTGGTAGAGGAGGAAGAGGAGGAGAAGAGGGAGGTGACGGCTGAGAAGTATACTGTAGGTGGTGGCGGTTGAAGAGGGGGTGATGGTGGAGGTGGAGGAGGAGGAGGAGAAGGAGGAGGAGGAGGGGAAGGAGGAGGAGGAGGAGGAGGAGGAGGAGGAGGAGGGGAAGAGGAAGGTGAGAAGTAGGTGTAGGACGAGGAGGAAGAGGGGGCGGTGATAGAGGAGGAGAAAGTGGTGTAGGAGGAGGAAAAGGAGGAGGGGGAGGAAGATGATGAGGTGAGAAGAGGTGTGTAGGAAGAGTGGGAGTGGAAAAGGGGAGGTGGAGGGGAAACCAGAATATGTGGAGGAGAAAACGGAAAACAGAAGAATGGAGGAGGCTGCAAGAGTCCATAAGGTCTACACTTGGCAGTTCCGTGTCCCTTATCTCCCGTCATACCAACCCATAAAGTTATCTAACCTTCTCATAAAACAAACATTTATTTCAGCGTTCACTACTGCATGGTTACGAAGTCTCTTCCATTCGTTAACCACTATGTTGGTAAAGCAGTTCTTGCCTATTTGTTTGTTAAACCTAAATCTGTCCCATTTAAACCTATTACTACGAATAATAATAATAATAAAAAACAAGAAAAAAATAGGAAGGACAAAGGCAGAAATAGAGAAGGGTTGAGAGTAGACTGCAATAGAAGAGTAGATACGTAGATAAGTAGAATATATATAAAGGCAAGAGAGAAACAGAAGAAACAAATAAATCAATAGGTAATAAGGCCCAATGAACGGTAGATTAGATAAAGGTTGTCGATAAAATCGAGCGGTAGATAAAGCTTTAGCGTAGATTAACGTGGTAGAGGAGTCTACATGAGAAACCGAAAGAAAGAGAGAGAGAGAGAGAGAGAGAGAGAGAGAGAGAGAGAGAGAGAGAGAGAGAGAGAGAGAGAGAGAGAGAGAGAGAGGTGAGAGAGAGAGAGAGAGAGAGAGAGAGAGAGAGTGAGTGAGTGTGAGTGACTGAGAGAGTGAAACAGACAGACAGACAGACAGTGAGAGAGTATGTGAGTAAGAGAGAGGGAGAGAGAGAGAGAGACAGACAGACAGGATGGGTAAGTGTGAGTGGTTGAGTGTGAAAGTGATTGAGTGAGAGAGTAAGAGAGAGAGAGTAAGAGAGAGAGAGAGAGAGAGAGAGAGGGAGAGAGAGAGAGAGAGAGAGAGAGAGAGAGAGAGAGAGAGAGAGAGAGAGAGAGAGAGAGAGAGAGAGAGAGGGAGAGGGGGGCAGAGAAAGAGTGAAAGAGTGAGAAAGAAAAAAGAAAGAGATACAGAGAGAGAGAGGAGGAGGAGTAGGGAGAGAGGGGAGCAGAGAGAGAGTGAAAGAGTGAGAAAGAAAAAAGAAAGAGATACAGAGAGAGAGGAGGTGGAGTAGGGAGAGAGGGAGGGAGGGAGGGAGGGAGGGAGGGAGGGAGGGAGGGAGGGAGGGAGACTGAGTAAGGTAAGGGGGAGATATGAAGGGGAGTGGGGAAGGTACGTGCGTAGGGCGGAAGATGAAGGCGTGAGGGGAAATGGTGCCCAAGTGAGGGGAAACGGTAATCGCAGAGGGGAAAACTCACCTCCCTTCGGACCCACAGCCTCCTCCCCTCACCCTCCCACTCTCTCCTCTTCCTCCCTATCCCCGCCCACTCCCTTCGCCCTTCCTACCTGTAATTTTATCTGCCTCTGGCTCACGACGCTCTCTCTCTCTCTGCTCTCCCCCCCCTCTCTCTCTCTCTCTCTCTCTTCCCCTCTCTCCCCTCTCTCTCTCTCTCTCTCTCTCTCTCTCTCTTTCTCTCTCTCTCCCTCTCTCTCTCTCTCTTTCTCTTTCTCTCACGGCCAGAAGTGAGACTGAGTCCAACTCGTGCACCAAAATGGGACGTTATTTGTGGATTTTGACAAAGGGAAAGGAAATGAGACGAAACGCTCTTGTCGCTTCCTAGAGAGCCATCACCGTGATGGACTTAAATCGAGCAAATATATATATATAAATAGGTAAATGAATAAACGAATGGACAGATGAACAGATAGAATGTAATAGATATATAAGTAAATAAGTAAATGAATAGATACATGAATGAAAATTATATACATATATATATGTATATATATATACATATATATACATATATATATATATATATGAGAGAAAATTTGGACCAAACACTGACAACGTCATCAACCTCACCAATATTGAATTGTCCAACACCCAACTAGATTTGTTAGGGCTTGGCCTTAATTTCGCCCTCACTCCAGAGAGAAACCATGTTTTGGACTTTTTGGTTGGTTTCGACAAATATTTAGCTAAGAAACACTATGACACAGATCGTGACTGACTTAAAGGGGTTTTATTAAATGTTATTTCAGAATGTTTTAAAAATGAAAGTGGCCTACCAAAAAGACACAGGGAGGCCCTGTCTACTCTTAAGAAGCTTGACAACATCATCATCACAAAAGCGGATAAAGGTGGCAATATTGTTATTTTAGATCAGTCTGTTTATGTCACGAAAGCCCATGAGTTGCTTAATGATTCGGCCACTTATGAAAAACTCACCAAAAATCCCCTTAAGAACGCAGCCGCCGAGTTTAACAGACAAGTCCGTAATATCACAGTTGATAAACGCATTAATGATTTGAAAGTTACCAACCCTAAGCTCCCATATTTTTATGGTCTCCCTAAAATTCACAAAACAGACATTCCCCTCAGGCCCATCATATCCAACCGCGGCTCCTGCACTAGCAAACTTGCTAAATGGCTGGCGGATCTTTTATCCCCGTACGTAGGGAATTTCTCTAATTCTCATATCACAAATTCATGTGATTTTATTTCTAAGACCAAAAATATGAAAGTTCAGGGTTTAAGGCTCCTCAGCCTTGATGTTTCCTCGTTATTTACGAAAATTAATGTTGATGATGTACTTACTTTTTTGGAAACCAAACTGCAACCGTTTCAAGACTTTTTCCCCCTCCCTGTCAACAAAATTCTTGCTTTAGTTCGCCTGTGTGTTTCTTCAAATGTTTTCTCCTTTCAAGACCAATTCTTCCGTCAAAAATTCGGTTGCAGTATGGGTTCCAATTTGTCTCCTGTTTTGGCCAATTTGTACATGGAGTATTTTGAGTGTACCCTTTTGCCCAGCATCAAACCGCCCGAAATGATTTGGCTCAGGTACGTAGACGATATCTTTTCGGCATGGGATGACAGTTGGGGCCCATTTGAAGTGTTCCATGATAAATTGAACCAATTGACCCCGAATCTTAAATTTAAAGTTGAATGGGAAGAAGGACACCAAATCCCTTTCTTGGATATTTTGTTAAGAAGAACTGATGATAATTTATTCTTTACAGTATACCGTAAGCCCACCCATTCAGGCAGTTATCTCCACTTTTTTAGCAATCACCCTGACAATGTCAAGAAAAGTGTTGCCTCTGGCCTTTTCTTGAGGGCTTTCAGGATTTGCAGTCCTCAATTTCTGGACCAAGAGATTGAGGTGATCAAATGTCAACTTGAGAAGTTGGCTTATCCACCTTGGTTTCTGGACCAAGCCCTCAGTAAGGCTAGGGCCAACCATTTTAAAACTTCCGTCCCCTCAAATTTTCACCGCTCCTTTAAGGACATTTTAAAAATTCCATTCAATAATACCATCAGTTCTTCTACTAAATTGTTTCCTCGTGAACGTCTCACTATTGCCTATCACTATCCTAACACCGTGCGTAAGCAAATTGTGAACGTTCAACAAAAACCGAAGGAAGTTGAGTCACCTGGTGTTTATTGTTTGCCCTGCAAAGATTGTGATTTGGTTTACTTGGGTCAAGCTGGGAGAGACTTGAACACTAGATTGGCAGAACATAAAAGGTCAATTAGGTATGGGCAAGAAAATTCGGCTGTATTTCTTCATGTCAAAAATAAGAATCATTCTTTCGACTGGGGTAAGGCCAGATTAGTGTTCAAGTCCCACTGTGGTTTCAGGAGGAAAATAGTCGAATCAGCATTAATTGAGGAATGCCCTAATATTAATATTTCTAAAGGGCAGTGGACACCTGACATAATCTCACGCGCAGCA
>NC_134784.1:15119438-15129438 GCF_046742065.1 Oratosquilla oratoria
TCCAAGAAGTATCTTTTGCCAATCGTGTGTTGATTGCGAGGATTGGTGTGTTAAGTATTTTTTTTTCCAGCCAGTGGTTGGAGGGAAGCAAAGGTTGGGTGTATGATCCGCTTCTCAAATCATTTATTTATGTTCAGTCTCTGCACTAATGGAAACATCATTTATTAATTTTTGAGCACATATCTTGGGCACAGCCTTCAGACGTATACCATCTGGTTCCGAAAACCCATTTCTCCATCACTGGTTTTATGAATAACAACATTCAACCGCTCTTCACATTGTCCCTAAGGTGATTTCTTAAGTGTTTCCCTGGTTCTTTGCTGCGGACGAGTTAGGTAGCCCACAGTAAAGTGAAACTGATTTAGGGCTAGAATGCACTACATAGCTGAGTTGTGCGATCCCGGCTTGGGTCCGGCAGATAGCCTAGGCAGTAGGGACTGCTGAGAGGTCAGACTAGGTCACGTAGCCCAGTCAACGGCGTAATCGACCACCCATATCCCCCCAGTTCTCAACCTCACCCATCCATTTCTTTTATATGCATATAAATGTGTATAAATATATAAATATATATATATATATATATATATGTACAAACACACGCATATACATATATATATATATATATATATATATATATATATATATATATATATATATATATATATATATACAGTATATGCAAGCAATCACATCACCGTGATACAAAAAATGCAAAATAACCACAGGAGAAGGGAAACTTGTAGACAGTAAGTACTTTCGTATATTACATCTTCAGACTAAATGACAAGAGGTACAGAGTAAGGGTTTTTAAAAACCCTTACTCTGTATCTCTTGTCATTTAGTCTGAAGATGTAATATACGAAAGTACTTACTGTCTACAAGTTTCCTTCCTCCTGTGGTTATTTTGCATATATATATATGTATATGTATATATATATACATACAAACACACACACATATACATATATTTATACAGTATATACATACGTATATATATAGAAAATTAGATATTAATTTTGTAAATTATACCAATGTAATATACGTTTTTCTTGGCTGAAATCAATAACAAAAATCCTTGCTAAAAGCAAATACAATACCGAACGGGGCTGCGGCGATAGGTTTGAGACGCCATGTTGTCTCTCCATTCCTGTCAGTGTCAGTTTGACGATGGCATTGACGTTGTGTACCAGCTGTTCTCCCACTCCAAGTGACGTCACCACGCTACATATTTTAAAAACAGAGTTACGGAGCTGAGCTTCATGCTTTTCTTGAAGCAGTGACACTCCTGAACAATCCGCAGTCCGATCGAATGCCAAAACCAGCCGTCAATATTCCTGACGACGACGACGACCCGGATGACCTCAGGAATTACAAGTACCGCATTACTATATGCAGGTTAGGTAGGTTCGGTTGGACGAATTTATCACACTTTAATTTCTTTGATCCCCGCATCTATCAAAACAAAGATGGCGTCTCAAGCAGTAGTCATGGCTCCATTTGTTAATACTCGTATATCGCTTTTAGCAATTTTTTTCTGTTATTGATTCCCGACAATAAAAAAGTATATTACGTTGATGTATTATAATCTATAAGATGAATATTTAAATTTCTATTGATGTATCACGTAGGTGTACACCTCTAAAAAATCACACACACACACACACACACACACACACACACACACACACACACACACACACACACACACACACACACACACACACACACACACACACACGCATATATATATATATGTATTTATGTATATTTATATATATATATATACATATATATGTGTGTGTGTGTGTGTGTGTTTGTGTGCAACGTGTGTGTATGCGTATGTATGTGTATGTATGTATATTTATATACGTATACATAACTTTTCAAGGGCATTGGTGTCAAATCTAAGGAAATCCCCCTTAGCCAAATACTAAAAGAAAAGAAAAAAAATCGTACCAGACACGAATTTTCACAGGCGATGGTTCTGATCATTTGACTAACCCTGTGCTAAGGGGAATATCAGAAAAATAACATGAGAATGAATGAGGTTGTAAGAGACCATAAGGCCTACACTAGGTAGTTCCATGTTCATAACCACCTATCATCCCCATCCATAAAGTTATAACTTTTTAAACCAACTGCGAACACACACACACACACACACACACACACACACACACACACACACACACACACACACACACACACACACACACACACACACACACACACACACACACACACACACGTGCGCGCGCACGCACGCACGCACGCACACTGTCTGTCAGTCGGAGTCATATTATACACGCTCGCGAGCACACATACACAAACACACGCGCGCGCGCGCACGCGAATAAATTGAGGTGTGCGTGTGTACAAGGTCACAACTACCTACGTGTATAGATCGGGTAATATATGAGCTTTGAGCGCTCATCCGGGAGGGTGGTAGCTATCGATAACGAGATCAACATATGATCCAAGACCATGGTGACTCACAAATACAAACATACAGTATGTATATATATATATATATATATATATATATATATATATATAATGTGTGTGTATATATATATATAGACATATATACATATATATATATATATATACATATATATATATATAGATATATATATATATATATATACATATATATATATATATATGCATACATACATATATACATACATATATACATAAACACATACACATAAATACACGCATACGTACATATATACACATATAAATACATGCATTCATACATAAATACACGTATACATACATACATACATGCATGCATACATAGTAATGCAAAAAAGTTAAAAAAAACAACTACTTGTTTTTTATGATTTTTTTACGTCCAAATTTGTTCAGATATTAAATATCAAGTATATGAAAACAGGTGTAAGTACTTGATTCATCCCTCCACATATGCGTATCTACCTTATCCAAAGAGACATCAGACACAGTACAAAAAAAAAAAAAAAATTGACCTTTTTATTCAGGACTCAGATGCTGCAACAAGTGTAGATACTGTATATGGGCCAATATGGCTACCTTACAAAATTTACTCTTAGTATAATCTTCAAAGTTTAAACACTCCAAATTTTCTTGTCATGAATGGTTAAACATACACATAAAACAAGATATACAATAAGGTATGCGCAAATTAATCATGGTCTATGGGCCTTGAAAATATAAAAAAATGAAAATATCCATGTTTTATTTTGGTCAAGTTTATAACATGTTTTTTTTTATATAAAAACCACGTTTTTCATCTATATGCAGCATACATACATACATACATAATGCATACATACATACATACATACATAAACACACATAAATACATTTAGATAAACACCTAAGCGAGATGCTGTAATGACTATCATTTATTTTATATTATTTGTTTATTTGTTTTGTTATCATTTGTCCGTTTGTTTATTATTATTTGTTTGATTCTCATTTATCATTAGTTGTCAATTTATTATTATTCACTACTTACCTGTTTATTATCTAACTATACCTATGCATCTATTTATTTGATTTTTTATTTACATTATTATTGTTTTTATTTATTCATTTATTTGTTTATCATCATTATGATTTTTTCGCATCCGACCTAGATATGGACCAAAAGGTCTCCTGTTGGGATGCTCCGCCTTTGTATTCCTTTATAATCTTTTGTATACATACATACATACATACATACATAGAAAGACAGACGGAAGGAAAGGAGTGAGTGAGAGAGGGAGGGTGTTTATTAAGGGAGGGCAATACAGGAAGGGAGAGAAGGCCAAAGGGAGAGAGGGAGGGAGGGAAGGAGAGAAATGTGGAGACGGCTGAGTTCAGGACTGTAAATTTTATCATCCAAGATTTTTCCTCTCTCTCTCTCTGTCTCTCTCTCTCTCTCTCTCTCTCTCTCTCTCTCTCTCTCTCTCTCTCTCTCTCTCTCTCTCTCTCTTCTCTCTCTCTCTGTCTCTCTCTCTCTCTCTCTCTCTCTCTCTCTCTCTCTCTCTCTCTCTCTCTCTCTTTCTTTCTTTCTTCGTAAGAGAATACTGTGCTACAAACAGTTTGTCCGAATCACTGATGTTGTGTTGGTGGTAGTAATGGTAGTGGTGATTGTTGGAACCGAAGTTAAGTTTGAAGTAACAGAAGTGCGATGACATAATGCATTGAAACAAAGAAATGATAACGTCACAGCATCACCATAAGAAACAAAAACTTTACATTTTTAATGATGGTGATAATGACGACACAGACGATGTCATACATTTAAAGAAACAGTGATGTCATAGCATCAAGGGAAAACAATAACGTCACATTATCGAAAAACGTTTACACCACAGCCTCAAGGAAATATATAATGTCACCACGTTATAAAATGACGTCACAGTTTCAATGAAAATACAATGACGTCACGGCACCGATCAAAATAATGATGTCACATATTCAAGGAAATAAATAATGACGTCACTGCCTCAAAACAAGAAACAACGTCACATTATGGGGACAATGACGTCACAAACAAGGCAAGAAGTAATGACGTCACACAAACACTCCCGGACATACTTCATGCGTCAGGCGACCTTAGGGCTCCCGATGAACGACTGTGAATACGACCTTAGGGTAGAGAGGGACCAGTGGGAGGGAACGTATGGCGTCTTCATTGGCTCGCGGGCCGGATGTGGGAGCGCCGTTCCCAAGATTTCGTCTCGGATGCTGGAATTGTCTCGGTTGGGTTCCCCCCATGTGCATCCTGTAAATACCCCTATGTTTCCATCACACACACACACACACACACACACACACACACACACACACACACACACACACACACACACACACACACACACACACACACTCGGTGGCGCAGTTGGTAGAGCGATGAACTACGAGCATGGTGGTGCGAGTAGTGCTTGGTTCGAATCCTGCCCAGGGCCGAAATTATTTCGGTACAGCTGCGCTTCGGGTCGTTACTCTGACTCTCGTGGGCGGGGAATTGGGGCTGTGTATGTGTGTAAAGGTCATAGCATTACCCATAGATCGGACCTACGAGCTCTGAGCTCTCTTCCAGGAGGGAAATAGCTGTCGATCACGAGTCCAACACGTGATCCAAAGACCAAAGACCAAGTGAATACACACTCGTTGGCGCGGTTGGTAGAGTACCAGAGTGCCAGTACGGCGGTGCCGGCGGTACCTGGTTCGAATCCTGCCCAGGGCTGAAATAATTTCAGTATCACTGCACTTCGAGTCGTTACTCCAACTCTCGTGGGCGGGGAGTTGGGTGTGTGTGTGCGTGTAAGGTCACAACATTACCCATAAATCGGTCATATGAGCTCTGAGCTCTCTTTCGAGAGGGAAATAGCTGTCGATCACGAGTCCAGCACGTGATCCAAAGACCAAGGTGAACACACACACACACACACACACACACACACACACACACACACACACACACACACACACACACACACACACACACACACACACACACACACACAGTACACACACACACACACACAGTACACACACGTCAACATCCTGCTGGTCAGCTCTCCCATTGTGTTTCCTCGCGCCCTATTAATCTCAGAGCAGACACCTCTTACATTGTCAATAATCATATTACCACCGAATTCGGTCATTAATATCAAGTGTGCGTGTGTGCGCTTGTGTGTGTGTGTGTGTGCGTGTGTGCGTGTGTGTGTGTGTGTGTGTGTGTGTGTGTGTGTGTGTGTGTTTGAACGTGTTTGTGTGTACACAGAGACAAAGGATTAAAGTTGTACACACGATTTAATGTGCATTGGATAATGATGGGGAGAGCGGGATTGAGAGAGGAAGGTGGAGTGTGTGGGTGAGGGGTAGAGGGGGAGGGGAGGGAAGAGAAGAGGAGGCGAGGTGGGGGGAGGTCATAGAAACAGGATATAACGAATTAAACCAAAGGGTCACTCATACGAGTATATCTGACTTAGGTGATAAAAACTGACTTGACCTAACTTAACCTAACCCAACTTAACCTAGCCCAATCTAACCTAACGTAACCTAAACTAAACTAACGTAAACAAACCTAACCTATCCTAATCTTAACGTAGCCTAACCTAATCTAACTTAATCTTAACCAAATCCAACCTAACCTAACCTAATACTAAGCATACTTTGAGAGCGCCAACAATCATCATGTAGTAGTAAAGAACCACGACGTCAAAAAGAATATCGCAAAAAAGAAAGAAAAGAAAGAAAATATATATATATATATATATATATATATATATACATATATATATATATATATATATATATATATATATATATATATATATATATATATATATATATATATATATATATATATATATATATATATCGGCGAGGGGTGGGGGTGGGACCGTGGGACCCGTAATTTCTCCGGAGTCTGGGGAAGGGATCGTCAGGGAAAGATTTCAACTATTCTAGATAACACAGGAGTCGCGTGCAGAGGTTTAAGCACGTCGGATTTTAGGCTTGAGATCAGAGGATTTAAGGCTTGGCTGAGAAGCCATTTTTCCCCAGATGTCTTGGCTTGGCTTTCGCTCGCTTCAATAAGCGTTTACTCGCGCGAGTGAGATTACTCTCGTCAGAGTGAGTTTAGTTTCATGAGAGCATTGTTGTTCTTTGGGCTCTTTTTGTCGAATCTTGTACGGGTTCTTTTACATGAGCGCATGCACAGATACATACTCAGGAACATGTGTATGTGATTCACTATGGTCTTGGATCATGTGTATGACTCGTGATCGACAGCTATTTCCCTCCCGGAAGAGAGCCCAGAGCTTATATATCACCGATCTAATGCTGTGACATTACATGCACACACACACACGCACACACACACACACACACACACACACACACACACACACACACACACACACACACACACACACACACACACACACACACACACACACACACATCTCCCCGCCCACGAGAGTTGAAATAACAACTCGCAGCGCAGCGATACTGAAATTATTTCAGCCCTGGGCGGTATTCGAACCCAGACCGCTGTAGTGGCAGCCGGAAACTCTAACCATTGCGCCACTGTGTGTGCACGTGTGTGTGTTTATTTATGTATGCGCGTGCGTGTGTGTGTGTGTTTTTGTTTGTATGTGTAGTACGTGTGTGTGTGTGTTTGTATGTGTACGTATGTGTGTGTATGTGTGTTTGTGTTTGTATGTGTACGTATGTGTGTTTGTGTGTTTATGTATGTGTGTGTGTGTGCACGTGTGTATGTGCGTGTACGTGTATGTATGTACGTATATGTGTATACGTATGTGCGTGTGTGTGTGTGTGTGATTCACCATGGTCTTGGATTACGTGTTGGACTCGTGGTCGACATCTATTTCTCTCCTGGAAGAGAGCTCAAAGCTCATATATGACCGATCTATGGGTAATGCTGTGACTTTACATACACACACACACACACACACACACACACACACACACACACACACACACACAACTCCCCGTGCACGAGAGTTGGAGTAACGACTCAGCGCAGCGATGCTGAAATTATTTCAGCCCTGGGCGGGATTCGAATCCACTCTACCACTGCGCTACGAGTCATTTTGTGTGTGTGTGTGTGTGTGTGTGTGTGTGTGTGTGTGTGTGTGTGTGTGTGTGTGTGTGTGTGAGAGAGAGAGAGAGAGAGAGAGAGAGAGAGAGAGAGAGAGAGATTCACCTTGGTCTTTGTATCACGTGTTGGACTCGTGATCGACAGCCATTTCCCTTCCGGAAGAGAGCTCAGAGCTCGTATGACCAGTCTATGAGTAATGCTGTGAGCTTACACGCACACACACCCAACTCCCTGCCCACGAGAGTTGGAGTAACGACTCGGAGCGCAGCAATACTAAAATTCTTTCAGCCCTGGACAGGATTCGAACCCGGACCGCCTTAGTGACAGTCGGGGACTCTACCAATCGCGCCACCGAGTCGTGTGTGTGTGTGTGTATGTGTGTGTGTGTGTATGTGTGTGTGTGTGTGTGTGTGTGTGTGTGTGTGTGTGTGTGTGTGTGTGTGTGTGTGTGTGTGTATGTGTGTGTGTGTGACGTGCGTTTGTATAGCTCACTTATTTCAACCTGGTGCAAGGCGTGATCAATAATCATGACGGGTCGTTGAACAGTAGGTATCAAAAGTCTGTCGCCATTTCTATGTTTTCCACTCGTCAATAGCACAATATTGTATTTAAATTTTCCATGCAGCATTTGCTAAATACAATATTTCTTCCTTTTTGGGTTGGGAAATGTATCAGATGTTCGTCAATAAAGGTTTGGTTTTAAGAGGGATGAGTATAATGAGGTAGGAGACTTTTGCACGTGACTGTGCTTCTTTCGTTGTTTGATGTGTCCTGCTTTGATGCAATTGGCAAGTCGCTTCCTCTTTGCGCCCATCCGTTTTCTTTCTTTTTTCGTCTTCCATGGTACCTGGTGTGTTTTTATTTTTTTTACTCGTTTATCTGTTTATTAATCTATTTATTTACTGTTTGCGTCAAAAGAAGCCAGACGCGCCGGGAAAAACATTTATTTTTTTCAGTGCTGTACCCTAGTTCTATTTTCTTTTGTCTTTTCGTTACCGTTTTCTTCAGGCGAACGAAAGGCGATTTTTCATCGAGTCCAGCCGGGGAGATGGGGGAAAGGGGAGAAAGGAAGAGGGATAGAGGAAGAGAAGGGAGAAAATGGGGATGGGGTGGTGAGGGGGGAAAGGAAGGGGGAGAGGGGGGGGAAATGGTGTTAAGACTACTGAGGAAGGCGAAGACGAAGGTAATTAGGAAACCAAAGGTATCCTTATCACAGAAAACGTATATAGTCATAGAAAACGGACTGTGGGGATATAACAGAAAATACACATTTTAGAAGGGTACATGACATAAAATACACATAAAAGATATCGCGGGAATGTTAGATACACATAGTTTGAGTGGAAATACACATAGAAAACGGGTTTTGGGTTTGGAGGACTCAATGAAAAATCGTTTGTCGTTCGCCAAAAGGAAACGGTAACGAAGAAAATGGAACATGGAAATAGAGATAAAAGAAAAAAAAAACGCGTGTATGCGGACATATTGGTTTCTTTTGGCTACTGTATGGGAGGGGGAGTGGGGAGGAAGGATCCCAACAATTTCTACAAATGGGTCTCTTCAATCAATCAGTCTGTGCTAACAACCCCTTGTTACCAGGCCTTGAGAGAGTCATAGTTTGTATTTACAACCATCAGCATAATTGTGTATTTACAACAATCAATGCAATTAAGTGATTGATTAATAAATAAATGAATTAATTAGTTATAGACAGATTTGACTGTTTGTCCATCTCTCGTTCTCTCTCAGTTTTTGCATAAGGAAAAAAATTGCAACTGTTTCCCTTCCCCCCCCCCCTCTCGTCGTCCTGCTCCTACTCCTCCTGGAAGAGTTTCACACCCGAGTCAAGACCTCCTCTTCTTCCTGCCCTTCCTCCTTTCCTTCCTCCTCCTCCTCTTCCTCCTCTATCTCCTCTATGCTCCTCTACCTTTACCTCCTCCTCTACCTCCTCCTCCTCTTCTATCTCCTTTTACCCTTCCTCCTCCTGCTCTTCTACCTCTACCTCCTCCTCTTCTTACTAGTTCTCCTCCTCCTCCTCCTCCTCCTCCTCCTCCTCCTCTACTTCAACCACCTCTACATCCTCCTCCTCTTCCTCCTCCTCCTCCTCCTCCTCCTCCTCCTTTGTTTTGGCTGACACTAGAAGATCATGTGCTGCATCCGGACGGGAAAGGTCTGCTGGCCTCAGCCACTGGAGCATCCATCCTCGTGCTGCAGTCAGTGGCTGCACTCCTCCGGACACGGAAACGTGACCCACGGTAGAGCTGTGCATATGCTATGTACACCTCTATGTATGTTTGTATGAATGTTTGTACGTATGTATGTATGTGTGTGTATGCATATGTGTATGTGTGTGTATGTATATATATTAATGCATGCATGCATGTGTGTATG
>NC_134784.1:15151938-15159438 GCF_046742065.1 Oratosquilla oratoria
CTTTTCGCTAGCTACCTCCCTCCCGGAGATCGACCAAAACCTTAACCAGGTTCCTCGCTATCGCTGGTGGTTCGGTTCGAATCCCGTCAGGTTCCCCCGTGAAGTCACACGCGGGTCCGGAGGGAGTAAACAGTGCTTCTATCCGAAAAGAACCTTTGCCCACCAGAGATGGAGTGCCGGCTCGCAGTGGAGCGATGCTCTATTTTTTTTTTCAGCCCTGGGCAAGACTCGAACTCGGATCGCTGAGTTAGCGGTCGAGTGCGGTACCAGCACATCATCGAGCCGTGTGTGTGTGTGTGTGTGTGTGTGTGTGTGTGTGTGTGTGTGTGTTTGGAATTGCATGAGATCGGGTCATCCCTCAATCCAGTCCACCATCAACTCTCATAATTGAAGACGATGGGTTTCCATCGTAGTCGATTGGATGGTAACTTAATAGGCCGCCACTCAATCTACACTTGATGAACGCCTTTGACACGGTAGCAAGCGATATTGGTCTAATGTACGTTTTGCTCTATGCGATTATCGCTCAAGGATGATCGTTTATGGCTCAACGATTACCATTCATGGCTTAACGATGATCGTCGAACGATTGTCTAGAGCACTCAGTTTTTGTTTTGAATTATGGGAATGTTTTGCTTTGAGCTGCAAAGTACAAATCTGATCATTTTAATCGAATCTACCGACGCGCTTACCCAGATAGGATGCCAGTTAGTATGCGCGTCACCCACCGCCATTGGCTGTGGTCATAGGTTATTAATTAATCGTACCGAGAAAAACGTACCTATAAGAAGGGCCGGACTGTTTCAGTCGGCTGAAGGCTGGTCCCTGTCTTGAACGAGGTCTGTCTCGGCCGAGACCTCAGTGCGATCCAGAGTAAGCTTAAAAGGCCCATACACACTCAGGCGGCCGGACCATGACTGATCAGGCAAAACTGAGCGTGTATGGGACGTTGAGGCGGCCTATACAGGCCGCCAAAGAGGCTGCCTCACGAACCTGTAGCTGACAGGTTGGCTCCGTTCGGTCAGCGTCCTGTTCAGTCCTATTTGAACGTGTATGGGCCCATGAGGCGGCCTTGAGACCACATCTCTCAGTACAGCAATCGGCGGCTTACCGTGAACATATCTGCCTCCCTGAGCACCAGCTGCACCACTGAAGAAGAGCTACGATTTTGGGGCAAATTCATTGAGATATAAAGGGAAAATCAGGGCTTATGGAAAATAAAATCTAAAGAGTATTCAGATAAAGTAAAAAAAAAAAAAAAAAAAAAAAAAATGCAATATATGAATTTGGTTGTTGAAAAATCAAACGGACGGTGTAACTACCCGAGATTTAGTAACCAAGAAACTCAACATGATTAGGAGCTTCTTCCTATGGTTTGTGGAGTAATGTATACTGAAAACTTTAGTTCTTCATGTACTCGACCCGTTGCCAGTAAGCGGAATGTTGCTGTCAGTCTCTCATGGGGCAATATGGCCTTGCGCATCCATGTACCTTGCTTCTTATATGTTGGTTCGTCCATCCTGAGGTAATTGAACCCGTCTTCTGGCTGTAGTCTCAGCTCCTCCAGTAACTTCATATGTGAGAATCCAACCCTTTTCAACGGCCACTCCTGGGTCCATATTTTCTTTTTTCTCCACTTCTTGGTGTTCTGTAATGACTTTTAAGCCACTGCCTTAAGGCAGGACTGAATAGTATTTGGGTGACATAAGACTCAATTTCCTAAACTTCAAAGCAATATGTTGCAAATACTTTAAATGGACTATTTGATCAACTCGTTTCAGTATTTGAGTGTTACTCTCCCTATAAAGACGAAGAATGCGGAGTGATCTAATAGAGGTATTCAAATGGGTCAAGGGCTTTAACAAGGGTGATGCTGGTGAGGTCTTCATATTTAGACAGCAGAGCAGGACTCTTAGTGGAGAAATTGGGATGAGTGGGGATTTCGGAAGCCTTGTGGCCCAGTGGGAGACAGACTGCACAAAGGGAATTCACTTTGGTGTGAAATTGAAATGAATAAGCCACTGGTTAATCACGTGCAATTTAATTAACTCTTTGATGTCTGTGAGGGTATTTCTCAGCCGAATAAAATTGCTACGCGGCAGATATGATCAAGCATATATAATTCCCCGCAGAGAAGGAGCTAATTAATTAATCATTTAATTGATCGTTTGAGTACCATATTTTCTAGCTATAAGACGTACTTTTTTATTTTCAAATGAATAACAAAATTGCCCTGCGTCTAATGCGGCTGTACTACGGATGTACAGTTTCCCTACAAAACCACTTTAAAATATCTTTCAATAAATGTATGATGAAACATACTATTTCTTTCGTACAAAATATCCTTGTAACATAGGTGTGCGTCTTATGCAAGGGTGCATCTTATATCCTGCCAAATACGGTAATTTAACTCTGAGGGAAATTTCCTCTTATTAATAAAATAACCCGAAGAAAGTCTTTATACAACATTGAAATCACTCCACAATGGAAAGGTTACTTCCATTTGGGTATTTAGGAGTTTTCGTTAATTGAATAGAGTTATCTCATCATCCATTGGGGGCATCACACGCCAGGGAGCGCGTTGCTCCACTCACACGCGTGTATATGTATATATATATATATATATATATATATATATATATATATATATATATATATATATATATGCATATATGTATATACATATATATATATATATATATATATATATACATATACATATATATATATATATATATATATATATATATATACGTACATATATATACATATAAATACACACACACACACACACACAAACATACACACACACACACACACTCACACACACACACACACACACACACACACACACACACACACACACACACACACACACACACACACATATATATATATGTATATATATATATATGATATGTATATATATATTTTTTTCTTTCATGATGCAGTTGAAAAACAAGTATTTCGAGTTTTATTAACATGTATTCGTATTAGAAGAGTTTAACTTCACGTGTACTTGAAGGAAGTAAACAAAATGCTTCATTTGCTCATTTGCGACGAAAATGATTGGACACTAATGCTCTTGTGGCTAAGAAACTAATGGGACTATCACACTGGGCTATTTTTCCTCCGACATCCTACCTCTATCCTCCATTTGAATATGACTTCGCTTACAGAGATCTAGACTGTTCGTAGAACTTTTCAACAGTATGTCTAACATTCGTATTGGTATACGATCTCTTAGTTCATCATTCAGCTTTGCTATGTGTGGCGGAAAGATAATTTGATATATGGAAATTAGAAAAAATAATATATTGCAGTCGAAATCGTTTTCACTGGAACTCTCAACTGTCGACGCTGGTGATCGCCGTGGAAGCCCTGTGTTATAAAGCTTTAAGAGGCAAGTGTCCTTCCTCAATTGTACACATTCAGGTCACTGGGGAGGATGAAATTGATATATTTGTCGATAACGATAACGACACAAGACTATAGAAGGAAACAGGCCAGAGCTGGTTTACCAACAGAGTGGTTAATGAATAGAATAGACTTAGTGACAATGTAGTGAGCGATGGAACAAATGTTTGTTTTAAGAGAAGATGAGATAACTTTATGGATAAGGATAACAGGTGGTAATGGACATGGGACTGTCTAGTGTAGGCATTATGGTCTCTTGCAGCCTCTTCCATTCTTATGTTCTTATTCATCAGGGAAGCGGATCGACGGGCTGAACAATGTCTGGATTGGTCGAGATTCCAGTGTGGTTTTAGAACGGACTTCAAAGGAATACAAAGGAAAAAACATGTGAAGTGTTAGTAATTCTAGTTTATGTATGTTGTTTGTCTTTAATAATTCAATTTAGGGTCGCGGAGCTGATATAGGATTAGATCCTAGTAAATAAAATTATTTAGAGAGAGCAAAAATAAACAAAGAAATAAATGTAGAAATTAATAAATTGATAATAAGTGATAAATAAATTAATAGATGTATAAATGAGCAAATCTTGCACTTCCCTGTAATGTGTTGCGTCATACCACATTTTCTGCTATCATCAACACCAAAAACCACACTGTCACCACTCAGCTTCACTCATCCCATCACACCTCACCGGAGCACTGTTGTCGTCAATCACCGGAGGACTGCCAAAGCAACACATTTTGTACATAAATCTCAGACCTCAACTGTACGAGTATATATGATGTATGAGGTGAGGTAATTTGATCTCAGACCTTGGCTGTACATTTGCATGAGGTGAGGACAGTTGATCTCAGATCTCAACTGTACATACGAGTATGCATGAGGTGAGGTTATTTGATCCCAGACTTCGACTGTACATATGCACGAGGTGAGGACATTTGTTCCCAGCCCTCGACTGTACAAATACGTAAGGTGAGAATGTTTGATCTCAGACCTCGACTGTACATATACATGAAGTGAAGACATTTCATCCCAGACCTCAACTGTACCTGTGATGTATGTGTGAGGCAAGGACATTTGATCATTCGGTTTGTGTGTTTGACAATACACTGGCACAACATGCCACTGCACCACTTAATCTTAGGCACAGTGGAGGGAGTAGGAGGTGGGGTGGTGGTGGGGTACGTTTTTGTTTACTTACATGCTTACAGCTGACACACACTCTCTCTCTCTCTCTCTTTCTCTCTCTCTTTGTCTCTCTCTGTCTCTCTCTGTCTCTCTCTCTCTCTCTGTCTCTCTCTCTCTCTCTCTCTCTGTCTCTCTCTCTCTCTCTCTCTCTCTCTCTCTGTCTCTGTCTGTCTCTCTCTCTCTCTCTCTCTCTCTCTCTCTCTCTCTCTCTCTCTCTCTCTCTCTCTCTCTCTCTCTCTCTCTCTCTCTCTCTCTGTCTCTCTCTCTCTCTCTCTCTCTCCTCTCTCTCTCTCTCTCTCTCTCTCTCTCTCTCTCTCTCTCTCTCTCTCTCTCTCTCTCTCTCTCTCTCTCTGTCTCTCTCTCTCTCTCTCTCTCTCTCTCTCTGTCTCTCTCTCTCTCTCTGTCTCTCTCTCTCTCTCTCTCTCTCTCTCTCTCTCTCTCTCTCTCTCTCTCTCTCTCTCTCTCTCTCTCTCTCTCTCTCTCTCTCTCTCTCTCTCTCTCTCTCTCTCTCTCACCTCCCCCCACACACGTGTACACATAGAGGGGGCTTACTCTTTACTAATTATTACGTTTCTCCTAATCCCTCATTCACTTTCTTTATGTAACATTTTATCAATATGAAGTCTTTATCAATATACGTATGCGTTTATTCTAATATTTTTGTTTCCAGGCCAATCGTTCAATTTTTTTCTTTTCTTTCTTTCTCGTACGCTTTGATCATTTTGCGCTTCGTTCTCCATCTATCATTGGACTGTTTTTATATTTATATTTTCATCTTAAAATATTGCTCTCCTCTTTTTTTCGTCTTGTTACTCCATTTGCTTGTGTCTGTGTGGATCCTCAGAATAAGAATTTTATAATTCGCTTAATTTTATCGCTCATTATTTTTATTTCTCTCCTTTCGCTCATGTTTTTTTAGAATAAATTTGCTACGAACGAAGTAGTGATTGTATGTTCAGTAATTCAATTTTTTCTTGTTCTTTGCGTTTTGTCATACACTTTCCGTGGTCATTAATAGCGAATATGAATGTAATTATGCATTTATTGATTTATTTATTTCCCCCATTAGGAAAATATATATATATATATATATATATATGATAAATAAGTAAATAGATAATTATACTAATAAAAAGTAAAATAAGTAAGCTAACGTGAAACATTTAAACAAAATTAATGGAAAATATTAGAAAATAAACCAACCAACAAGCAGGTAAACAAGGTAAACAAGAAAAGGCTCGACACCATCATGGTTCTCACCCCCCCCCAGGTTGAGGAAGGGGGAAGGAACTTTTGCCCCCATCCCCCATCCCTCCCCCGCACTTCCCCCCACCTCACACGATTCCTTTCCATAACGTTTTTTTTTAATTTCAAACTTTTTTTTTTTTTTTTTTTTTTACTTTTCTACCAGTTGGCTTCGCTCTTTCTCTCTTGATCTCTCTCGAATTTTTTAACATTTATTCATTATAGTGGAGTAATGCACTCTGTATTTTTAACACACACACACACACACACACACACACACACACACACACACACACACACACACACACACACACACACACACACACACACACACACACACACACACACACACATGCACACACATGCACACACACGTCAGACTTTACCGGGGTCAGACGTGTCGGCTGGCGCCTGTGGCTGCCAAGGGTCAGTGTGTTGACCCTTTCCCCCCCTGTAGTTACTTTTAAGATCAGTGTGTGATGTTGTTCAAGTGTTGCTTCAAGTGAACGGATAATTTTGTCTATAGTGACGCTCCTCACTGAGTGGCGATTATAGTGTACGACCTACCAGTTAAGATGGCTACTCCTACCCGTCTACACTACAGTGCAGGCAAACTGTTTCAATTAAGATCAGGGTGTGGTTACCCTCCCTCACCTGTGATTAGACTCCTCAAACAACTTAGCCTATTTCGTAACCGTGGCCGCAGAGCGGGACGCAACCATCATAGAAACATTAAGATAGTTAGAACGAGGAGAGTGAGAATAGTGATCACGCCGAAGCCTTTCACGGAACGCAGGATCATTGAGGTCCCAAGACTATGGTATGATTTACCTTCATTTTTTTTTTTGTCCAACGTGACCTCTCTGTGTAACAAAGTTGACGAACTCACTACTACTGTTTTGTCACTTAATGTGGGTGTAGTCGCAGTTACAGAAGCATGGCAAATAGTGCCCGAAATTTGCCAAATTGAGAATTACGTACTTCATCATAACCTCAGAAACGAGAGGAGAGGAGGTGGGGAGGCCGTGTACTCCCTGAAAGTTTTAAGTGCCTCTGAGTTACTAGTCGACACCCCGTAGGCATAGAAAGCATATGGTTGCGGTTCACCCCCACCCTCACACCCTCGGCACACGTCCTCCATCATTCTGTGTGTAGCGTACCACCCACCAGGAGCCCCATCGGCCGACGCTTTGGTAGAACACATTATCCGTACAGCAGACAGTCTCAGGGCTAAATACCCCAGTGCTAGGTTGGTCCCATGTGGGGATTTCAATGAGTTGACACCAGTGATATTCAAGAACATCTACATATATCACAACACATCAACTTCCCCACACATGGCGCCAACACGCTTGACCTTATTTTTAGTGACTTGAGTGAACTGTACGTCCCCCCGCAACCCCTCCTCCCTGTTGGTCGGTCCACCCATTCGTCCATCCTGTGGTTACCGGCCGGCACGACTTCTTTGGCACTCGGAACCACCACCCGCCTTCACAGGCCTATGCCCGACTCACACTTGCGTAAATTTGAACAATGGATTACTCAACATCCGTGGACAGAGGTGCTCGCAGTGGAGGGAGTTCAGGAGAAGTGGGACAACTATATCAGTATAATTACGCAGGCCTTCCATTGTCATTTCCCTTTGAAACA
>NC_134784.1:15164438-15174438 GCF_046742065.1 Oratosquilla oratoria
ACGCTTGCGTACGCACACGCATGCGAACACACACACACACACACACACACACACACACACACACACACACACACACACACACACACACACACACACACACACACACACACACACGCATGCGAACACACACACACACACACACACACACACACACACACACACACACACACACACACACACACACACACACACACACACACACACACACACACATATACACACACACACACACTCACACACACACACACACACACACACACACACACACACACACACACACACACACACACACACACACACACACACACACACACATATATATATATATATATATAAATATATATATACATATATATATATATATATATATATATATATATATATATATATATATATATATATATATATATATATATATATATATATATATATAGTGGAGCAGTGTACTCTGTGTTTTAACACACACACACACACACACACACACACACACACACACACACACACACACACACACACACACACACACACACACACACACACACACATACACACACACATACACACACACACATACACACGAGTGGAAAGGTGGTGATATAAGACACATGGATACAGAAAATTATTTCCCAGTTCTGGAAACTCTACATAAATAAATTGAATCCCAAACTAAAAGCATAGGCAGAAGATCTCAAGGCTTTCCCAAGCATTCACCAGACAGAACCACCAAGCTACCAGAGATTGGCACTAGGCGGATGACCTCCCCAGTGGCTGCTCTTCTTAAGAATAAATAAATAATAATGATGAAAACAAATTATAACAATAATAACAAAGATAATAACAGATGAATAAATAGATGAATAAAATTTCTATGATAATTATAATAATGATAGTAATAATAATGAAATAATAAAAAAGAAAACAAAATATAAAAAAATAATATAAATGCTAATTCACTACAAACCAATCGCGATAAGAAAAAAAAAAAGAGAAAAATGGAAATTAACGACGTGGGTCGCTGCAGGGACACGAGACAAATATAATTGATTTGATACTATCACAGCTCTTGATACTCTTAATATACACTAACAATCTTACAATAATCCCCTCAACGCTTGTTACGGTAGAAAGGCAAGCCGGAGGGAAACCATTTTGCCCCAAACGATTTTATTTTTTATTTTTTTTTTTGCTTTTCCATTACCTCTATTGGAATCCTGAATGAGGTCATTTTCGGTATTTGGGTTCGATAAAGGCCTTCGTGATTGCCAATCTGCTCCGATTGTATCCTTTCGTAAGGCCATTCGCGAACAAGATCCGGCAAACAATAAGGTACATAATATACATATGTATATATGTATATATATATGTATATATATATATATATATATATATATATATATATATATACATATTTATATATATATGTATATATATATATACATATACATATATCACTGATGAAAAATGTAGTAGCACAGAAATCAAAACTTAAATCACAGTCGAAGCAAAAGAAAAATATGGAGACTGTGAATCTATGTATTTCGACTGTAAGGTACAGTCTTCTTTAGTAAAACAGAATCAGAGGAGGGTACTACACTTGAATAGCGCTCTCATACAAAGAGAGGGACAGAGGAAGGACCAAAGGACACCTACCTTTACTCGACCCAGGGGTCATGCGGTGTGGGGTCAGGTGGAAGATGCCTATTGACGATGTTGGTGATCAAAAGTCCTGATGTCATGTCCGGAGACCACTGCCCCTTTGAAATATTCATATTGGAAATATATTCTATTAATGTGGATTCAACCGTCTTCCTCCTGAACCCGCAACCAGATTTACATAGAAGATAGGGTGTAGCTTATAGTCGAAATAGACTCACCGTTTCCATTTTCTTCTTCTTTGACAGTGATTTTAGTTTTGATATATATATATATATATATATATATATATATATATATATATATATATATATATATTTGTGTGTGTGTGTGATCCACCATGGTTCACCATGGTCTTGGATCGCGTGTTGGACTCATGATCGACAGCTATTTCCCTCCCGGAAGAGAACTCAGAGCTCATATATGACCGATCTTTGGGTAATGCTGTGACCTTACACGTACACACACACACACACACACACACACACACACACACACACACACACACACACACACACACACACACACACACACACACACACACACACACACAACTCCCCGCCCACGAGAGTTGGAGTAACGATTCGCAGCGCAGCTATACTGAAATTATTTCAACCCTGGGCGGGATTCGAACCCGGACCATCGTAGTGGCAGGCGGAAACTCTACCATTGCACCACGAGTGTGTGTGTGTGTGTGTGTGTGTGTGTGTGTGTGTGTGTGTGTGTGTGTGTGTGTGTGTGTGTGTGTTTGTGCGCGCGCGTGTGTGCGACTGTTTACCACAAAACAAGGACACTACCATCATGACACACAGGACGGTCAAAAAGAATATTCTCGAACTTGTCCTAATCATTCCCTGCAACGTCAACTCCCGTTATAATATTGGTGGTGGTGTGGGGCAGTGTGTCAATTCATAATTTAGATATCCACTCTTTCTAGACGGTAGGTCTTTGTAGTGCCCCCATGGTGTCAACGACCCACCACACTGGAGAGAACGGTACGGCAGGGACGTAAAAGCATAACTCTCCGTCTAGAAAGGTTGGACTCGTTTTCCTATTCTATAGCACCCCTTCGTCCCACCCATCACCCTCCAGTCATTCATCCACGACATCCAAGTTATGTTGCTTGGCAACATTGAAACTAAGCTGGGATACCGGTTCACAGTTTTATTCAACAGAGAGAATGTACACCACTAAGTACACCACTATCCACTTCCACTCAATCTCAGAGCTCGCTCACGAATACGCGCATGAGTAAGAGTGACTGGCTGAGGGAGGGAATTGATAGCAGCAACATTCTTAGAAAGTGCGTTTACAACATTGTTTGCTTTACCGTGCACATAAGAGGAGGTGGGATTGAATTCCTGAATGGTCAAGAACCAGCGAGCAAGTTTCCCGGACAGGTTCTTGCCTTTGAAAACCTGAAGTGCCTGGTGGTCTGTATGGACTGTGACGGGATAGCCTAGTATCATTTCCTTAAAATGTCGAAAAGCATATATGACCGCTAAAGTTTCAATTTCAGTAACAGGATAGTTACGTTCAGCTTTGATAAAGTTTTTGCTGGCAAAGGCAATGGGGCGAAGGTGTGTGTCTTGTTCTTGCATAAGGACAGCACCAAGACCTTGGAAGGAGGCATCAGTGTAGAGAATGAAAGGTAGTTTCAATGTTGCCAAGCAGCACTATGGTGGCAGCGGTGGGATAGTGATGTACTTAGTGGTGTACATTCTCTCCGTTCAATAAAACTGTGAACCGGAATCTCAGCTCAGTTTCAATGTTGCCAAACAACAGTTATATTTAGAGAGGAACAAGAGAATTTAATTTTGGACTTGATAATAATAACTTTGTATAGTTATTCTGAGTGGAGGGTTGCTTTCTATCATGTTTTGCATGACTAAAGACCCATTGACACGTCAACTCGCCTCCAAACTGTCCTAGTGTCGACACTTACTTGCCAGGTAAGGTAAATTGCATCTAGCACTAGCAGCTACTAAACTAGCCCCGGGTCAACGTGGCTATGGCGCCAGGTTCGAGTTCAACAGCCACTGGTAACGTCTTATTGTTCTGTATGCCCAAGCACACCAGGCAAAGGTGGTAGTGTGTAACAGCGAAATGTCTCGCGGTCAGGGTATTCAACTATTATTTGGGACGAAACCGGTAACTATGATAATGAGGTAAGGATCTTACGCCGGGATGCGCTTAACTGTAACTGAAGTCTTGGGAAGTGGTATTCATCATTTCGGGATCGAATTTGAAGCCTTGTGGTTACGAGCCATGCCACAACCATAAACAGTGATAGTGAGCGTGTCTGGTAACCGCGTGAGGATTTCGGGCGTGTGTTCAAATCCTGGCCACGGTGTAGAGGTTAGAGAGGGCATCTACTTTGAATAGTGGCCCCCAACCGCTGCTCATCTCGGACCTGAGGTGACCTCAGATGATCTCCGGGTATCTTCACTGCTAACAGTGGTATACCGTGGACACATCGTGTCTCACGTTCATGTATGAAGTGTTCCGGACCATCTGCGCGGTTGAGTTCCGAGGGAGTACCAACACCGCAAACCACGAAAAAAATAATAGTAACAATAAAAATAAATAAACAGTGACTTTATTGATGTGGAGGTCCCTTGTGAAATGGAGCCACGGCGATGTCTGAGCCAGCTTAGCCGTGGCAATCCGTTGAAGCACAGTGGGAGGTGGAGTTGGGATGGAGTAGTTGGGGGGAATGGAAAAGAGTCGGCTAATTACTTCCTGATTTCTATATCAGCTCAGGCTGATGGGGGTACCTTTTATTTTGGGGGGGGGTCAGAAAGAGTTTGAATGAAAATGTGGGACAAGACTCCTTGAAGTTCTTGTTAACAGTTGTGGAAGCTGCTTGAACACCCCTTAAAATGGAAACAGTGGGCAACTCTTACTAGAAGACGATTATCAATTTAATGAATTAAACCTCTTTCTGGTACTCGCTTACAAATGCGAGGAAGATTTTTAGTCTCTGAAAAGCTTCTGGGAGAGCCTGCGCGCAGAAGAAACATGGGATGACAATAATGTCTCCTTATTACAGTCACTCGAAAAAGCTTCTGGGAGAGTGTGGATGCAGGAGAACTTTAGGTTCGAAAAAGCTGGTGGGAGAGTCTGCCTGTAGAAGAAATTTGGGATGACGATACCGTCTCCTTATCACAGTCACTCATAAAAATTTCTGGGAGAATCTGCGTGCAGAAGAACTTAGGACCAATATATTGTCTCCTCATTGCAATAATTTGAATAAAGATTCTGGGAGAGTCTCCGGGCAGAAGAACATGGGGCAAAGATATGACCACCTTGCAGGAACTCGGAAAAAGCTTCTGGGAGAATGTGCATACAGAACTTGAGATTCATAAAAGCTTCTGGGGGAGTTTGCATGCAGAAGAACTTGGGACAAAGATGTCTCTTCATTAGTCACTCGAAAAAGCTTCTAAGAGAGTCTGCGAGCAGTCGAACTTGGAACGAAGATATTATCATCTCATTGCATTCACTCGAAGAAAAAACTTTTGGGAGAGTCTGCGTGCAGAAGAACTTGGGACGAAAACATTGTCTCCTTATTACAGTTACTCGAAAAAGCTCCTGGGAGAGTCCGCATGCAGAAGAAATTGAAACTCGCAAAAGCTTCTTGGAGATTCTGTGTGCAGAAGAACTTGGGACCAAGATATGGTCTCCTCATTGCAGTTAATGAAAAAAGCTTCTGGTAGAGTTTGCGTGCAGAAGAACTTGAGATTCGTAAAAGCTTATGGGAGAGTCTACGTGCAGAGGAACTTGGGACAAAGATATTGTTTCTTCATTAGTCATTCGAAAATACTTCTGGGGGAGTCTTCGAACATCAGAACATGGGATGAATATGTTGTCTCTTCATTGCACTCACTCGAATAAAGCTTCTTGGGAGAGTCTGCGTGCAGAACTTGTGACGAAGACTTTGTCTCCTTATTACAGTTATTCGAAAATATTCTGGGAGAGTTTGCATGCAGAAGAACTTGGGACAAAGATATTGTCACTTTATGACAGTCACTCGAAAAAACTTCTGGAAGAGTCTGCGTGCATTCTGGACATTTGCAGCTTTACGCCTTTCAGCAAGGTGGGGCACGTGCTTAAGTTCTAACATTATTACGTCCAACACGCACAGTGAACGTACACAGACTCGCCGTCTAGAAAGGTCGTAACTTTGAAAGACCTCCACACACGCAAGCCTTTAATGTGGGAAGGCACATCTGCAAGTGTGGGTGTATGTATGTACCATTTCCCTACACACTTACCCATTTTCTTACCCTTTTCCTTCTATTATCCTTCACCTATTTCCTTCCTCCTCCTCTTACCCATCTCCTTCCCCCTCTCTCCTTACCTCTATCCTTTCTCCTCTCCTCCCCCATCTCCTTCCCCTCTCCTCTCCCTCTCCATCCTCCTATCCTTGCCCATCTCCTCCCCCTTTCCTCTCCTTCCCCCTAGCCTTCCCACTCTCCTTCCCCCTTTCCTTACCGTTCTCCTTACCCCTCTCCTTCACCTTCTCCTTACCCTTCTCCTTCCCCCCTTTCCTTCGGTTTCTCTTTTCTCCTCTCCTATCCTTTCCTCTCTCATTTCCCATCTTCCCATTTCCCTCTCCTTATCCCTCTCCCTCTCATCTCCTCCCCCTCTCCTTACCCTTCTCCTCCCCCTTTTCTTTCTCCCTCACCTTCCCCCTTTCCCCCCACTTCTACTTCTCATTTTCTTCTCCGTCTCTTTCCCCATCTCCTTTCCCCTGTTCTTCCCCTTCTCCTTTCCCCTTTCCTTGCCCCTTTACTTCCCCCTAATTCTCCACCTTTCCTTCCCCTTTCCCTTCTCCCAGCCATTCCCCCTCTACTTTCCTTTATCCTTCCTACTCTCTTTCTCCCTCTCCTTTTTCCTTTCCTTCTTCCTCTCTTTACCCCTTCTACTTCTCCCTATCCTTCCCACTCCTCTTGCTCCTCTCCTTCCCCTTCTCCTCCCCTTTTCATCCTCCTCTCCTGCCCCCCCTCCTATTCCTGCACTCTCAACCGCTCTCTCTCCTTTTACCTCCTCCTCCCATCCTCCTTTCCTCTTCCCTGCACACCCTCACAATTTTACACATTTGCTTTGTCACGAGTGATGTCACAATTTGCGTTCACACTTGTTCCATGCTCTCTCTCTCTCTCTCTCTCTCTCTCTCTCTCTCTCTCTCTCTCTCTCTCTCTCTCTCTCTCTCTCTCTCTCTCTCTCTCTGTCTCTCTCTCCTCTCTCTCTCTCTCTCTCTCTCTCTCTCTCTCTCTCTCTCTCTCTCTCTCTCTCTCTCTCTCTCTCTCTCTCTCTCTCTCTCTCTCTCTCTCTCTCTCTCTGTGTGTGTGTGTGTGTGTGTGTGTGTGTGTGTGTGTGTGTGTGTGTGTGTGTGTATGTGTGTGTGTGTGTGTGTGTGTGCGTGTGCGTGCGTGCCATTAGTGCCATGGTAAAACTCAAGTAAGCGGATATGATACGATTTCGGCTACTTTAAACATTATTTTTTATTATTATTCGTTTTTGTTTGTTTGAAAACAAGAAAACCATGAAATGGCTTGACATATACATACGCTCACACACACACACACACACACACACACACACACACACACACACACACACACACACACACACACACACACACACACACACTGTGGTTAGACTCATGGCGCTGTGGTTAGAGCTCTGGCCTGCCACTACGGAGGTCCGGGTTCGACTCTCGCCCGGGGCTGAAATAATATCAGTATCGCAGCGCTGAGGGGTGTTACTCCAACTCTCGTGGGCGGGGAGTTGGGGGTGTGTGTGTGTGTGTGTGCAAGGTCATAGCATTACCCATAGATCGGACCTACGAGCTCTGAGCTCTCTTCCAGGAGGGAAATAGCTGTCGATCACGAGTCCAACACGTGATCCAAAGACCAAGTGAAAGACCAAGTGAATACACACACGCACACATGCACACACACACACACACACACACACACACACACACTCACTCACTCACTCACTCACACACACACACACACACACACACACACACACACACACACACACACACACTCTCTCTCTCTCACACACACACACATACAAACACACACACAAAAAACACACACACACCTACACACACCTACACACACACACATACACACACACACACACACACACACACACACACACACACACACACACACACACACACACACACACACACACACACACTCACACACACACAAACACAATTAAATCTGACTACTGTTGTGATTACAGTCAGTTTAATTGCAACTGATTCCGAGTGCTGAAGTACTAATGATTAATGATTGAAAATAGGATAAAATTTCTGTATGTCACTTGCATAAATATTCTTTTTGATTTCGTTATTTTTATTTTCTTTGTGGAATGTTTAGTGAAGGCTTGAAAGGCAGAAAGGTTGTCAAAAGGGTTAAATATGATTAAAAGGGGTTAACTATGATATTTTAACCTTATCAAAAACGAGGAAAAAATCAAATGGATTGAAGGAAATTGTCTTATTACTTATTGTAAAAGTTAATATTATTTTGTGTATTTCCACTTGTATATATTTTGGTCACAATCTTTTTGAAAAAAAAAATCATTTCTGACAAAGTTACAGGAATGTGTGAGTGTGTGTGTGTGTGTGTGTGTGTGTGTGTGTGTGTGTGTGTGTGTGTGTGTGTGTGTGTGTGTGTGTGTGACAGTTATAACAATGATCCAAAATACAAAACATTCCAAACACCAAAAATAAATTTCCAAATTTTTTGTATCATTTCGGGCAAGTGTTTTGGTTCCAGGTACTGGAGATCTCCCAATTTCAGCGATTCCCAATAATGGAAAACCACATCTGCATTCTGGAATGGCATCCACGAAAGCTGACTTCAGCTGATGAAATCGCAAGAACCCAAAACACGTCTTGACCGTAAACTCAAAGGGATGCAGTGGAACATTCGAATTCCCTTCTTTCCCCTCTCCCCCTCTCCCTCTCTTTCTCCCTCCCCCCTCTTTCTCCCTTTCCCATCCCTTCCCCTTTCTCCCCCTCTCCCCCTCTTCCCCTCTCCCCTTCGTTCTTTTTATCCCTGTCCTTCCTCTTTCCCCCTCCCTCTTTCCCCCTCTTACTCCCTCCTCCCTATCCATTTCCTTCCCCTCACCACCTCCCCCTCTCCCCCTCCCGCTCTCCCCCATTTCTCCTTCCTCCCTATCCCCTTCCTTCTCCTCTCCCCCTTCCCCATCTCCCCTTACCTTCTCTCCCTCCCTTCTCCTCCCCCTCCTCCACTTTCTCCCCTTCTTCCTTCTCCTTCCCCTCTCCCCTCCCCTCTTCTCCCTTTCCCCTCTTCCCCTCCACCCCTCTTTCTCCCTTTCTCGCTCTCTCCTTCCTTTCCCGTTCCCCTCTGTCTCCCTTTCACCTTCCTCTTCCTCTCCCCATCCCCCTCTCCCTCCCTTTCCCCTTCCTTCCCCCTTCCCCTTATCTCCACAAGCAACCAAAGCTGAATCTTATAAAGAAAAAGAGAGAGTGAGTGAGTGAGAGAGAGAGAGAGAGAGAGAGAGAGAGAGAGAGAGAGAGAGAGAGAGAGAGAGAGAGAGAGAGAGTGAGAAAGCTTTAGCTATAATGAAGCCTCAAAAGAGTTCACTAGGGCTTAAAGGGTTTAATATAGCAGTAACCCTTCCCCATTGAAACAAAACCCGCCCACCATTCCTCGCCTGAGCGCGCCCGACCGTCCACCCGCCCCCGCACCAGACAGGCGGACCCCCCGCCCCGTCCCCCAGCCCCGCCCCTTATATAAACACTAAATCGACATGAAAGGCCCCAGCCCCATAATTACACCCCATTCCCCCTCAACTCCCATCTCCATCCACCCCGCCAGCGAAATGGTGGAAAACATTGTGTGGGGGCGTTATCACACTGGGCTATATTTCCTCCAACCTTTGATTCATCAGCGGTACCGCCCACCTCCGGCACTTTTTCCGTCGTAAAATCACTTCAGGGAAACTATTTTGTTTTCTCAACAATTTACATTGAATGTCATTTGATATGATGGAGGAAAAATCAGTTTCTTCCAGCATATCAGATTCCTTCCCGAAAGCTGCTGCGGGCTGTAAATCTGCTCCAACAGTCGTAGGAAAAATAGCCCAGTGTGATAACGCCGAAGGTGGAAGTGAGTGGGTTGTTGCCTTGGAGGTGAATGAAATCGCTTGGCGGAAACCTGGTTACAGTTGAACGTTTCTCTAGTTAAAGAAGGGTTTTTTTCTAGGTCAGTGGTTGTTTTAAATGGAAAAACTTCTAGATGGAAAAATGTTACAAGTGGAGTTCCTCAGGGTTTCGTTCTTGGGCCACTTC
>NC_134784.1:15189438-15201938 GCF_046742065.1 Oratosquilla oratoria
GACCCAGCATCATATCCACGGATATGATAATGATGATGATTGGGTTTAGCGTCACGAAACTCCCCCTTATCACGAGGTTAGGGCGATGCCTCTTACAGAGGACTTTATAGCGCGGAATGTAATGAACCATGCCCTTGGTTCAACTCGCTGACGGCAAGGTTTGATTCGCCGTCACCTCGACCATCGCCGCAAGTACCGTCGCTTTAACGCTCTCGGCCAACGAGCATATCTGTGGAAATTGACGATGGCAATCGACACGAATCTACAGGATTCACAAACAGGAATAGAGAGATCAGTGCTGGGAATGACGTTGAAGTACAAGAAGAGGTAGGATGTGGGAGACAAAACAACCCAGTTTGATAACCCCCTTCACTGAAGTTCAGAGGGAAGGCGGACAGACGAGATGGAGAATTTTGCAGGAGTGACGTGGAAGAGGTTGGGTAGGTCTTTGTTCAGTAGTGGACTCTGAATGCATGATCGATGAAGTGATTGAATATTAGACAATTCTATTCAGGTTAAGGGTAGAAATGGACCACACCGGGGCTTCAATGGACTCAGAAGCCGTTTTCTCTCGTATCCACCTCTGAAATGAAGAGAAATATCTGGTATTTGAAAAAAAAAAAAAAAATCCAATAGCATATCACCATTTTTTTCAGATGTGTTGAAATATATTCGTGTGTGTGAACGAAAGTAAATTGATTTGTCTTTTTTCATTTTTTATTTTACTTTATTTCATTTTACTTGTTTTATTTTACTTAATTTGATTTCGTTCTTTATTTTATTTTGCCATATTATATTTTGTTTTATTTTATCTGATTCTATTTCTACATTTCATGATTTTTATTTCTATTTTTTTTCGTATTTTTTTTCTTTTTCCTCTGCAGAAATATGCACATGTGGATAGTGTCACTTTATTCTCTTGTCGACATTTCATTGCATTTTTTAAAAGGTCCATCGCTCACTTGGGCGCCTATTTGCATCTGACACCTCAAAGCCTCCCGGTGTAAGCCGAAGGCTTAACGTCCAAACGCACACGGCAGTACACTGCTTGCAATACCAGGGACCGACAAACTATTTCCTATCCTACGAGTATAGCGTCCGTCACATATTCAAGATTCTCGTCAAATGTGTATTTGGAAAGCTGGAAGACGACTTCGCTTACAGTATTCTAGACTTCCCTAAGTCTATAATTCAACAATGTGTCTAATATTCGTATAGGTTTAGCTTCTCCTAGTTCGTCATTCAGCTTCTCAGTATATGACGCAAAGGTGATTTGACATTTGGAGATTCGAAAAATAAAATATTGTAACCAAAGTCGTTTCTACTCAAAACGAACTCAATTGAGTCGCGTAGGTGTGACGGGGGCTTTGGAGACAATATCGCACCGAAGATTGAGAGGTGATCTAAGAGATGTATTCAAATGGGTCAAGGGCTTTAACGAGGATGATACAGGTAAGGTCATCATATTAAGACAGCAGGGCAAGTCTCGTAGGAATTGATTTAAATTGGACAAATTTAGGTTTAAGAAGGAAATAGACAAGAACTGGTTTACCAACAGAGTGGTTAACGAATGGAAAAGACTTAGAGTAACATAAGAATAGAGGAGACTGCAAGAGACTATAAGGCCTACACTAGACAGTTCCTTGTCCTTGACCATTTTTCACCCCTATCCATAAAGTTATTTAATCTTCTTTTAAAATAGCCCATTGTTTTAGCGATCACTACGTGGTTATTAAGTCTAATTCATTCGTTAACTTCTCTCTTTGTAAACCAGTTCTTGCCTATTTCCTGCTTGAATCAAACAAGAAGTTGAAAATTATCAGAATTCTCCTTTAAGTAGAACAACCAATCACAGGTCACAAAAGATGTTTTATATTTTTTCATATCATTGGTATTAAAAGAAGAATTAAAACATAAAATAATCATATTATTTTAACTTAAAACCTAGCCTAACCCAACCCAACCTAACCTAATCCAACCTAACCTAAACCAACCTCAATTAACCTAACCTGATCCAGCCAAACTGAACCCAATTCAACCCAACCCAACCCAACCCAACCCAACCCAACCCAACCCAACCCAACCCAACCCAACCCAACCCAACCCAACCCAACCCAACCCAACCCAACATAACCCAACCCAACCTAACCCAACACAACACAACCCAACATAACCCAACCCAACCCAGCCCATCCTAACCCAACACAACACAACCCAACACAACACAACCCAACACAACACAACCCAACCTAACCCATCCCAACATAATCCAAATCAACATAACTTAGTCCAACTTCGCCTAATCTACCCGAATCAAATTCAACTTCTCCTAACCAAACCTAACGTTACCTAATCGACCTAACGTTACCTAACCTGACCTAAACTGACCTTACCGACCCTAATCTAACCTGCCCTAACTTGACCTACAGTAACTTGATTTAACCTGACTTAACCTGATATAACTTGACATAACCAGACCTAACATGACATAAACTGACTTAACATAACTTGACTTAACCTAACTTAACTGACCTAACCTAGATTAATCTTGCACAACCAAGTGTTATTCAGCCATGTACCGTTAAGTCATTTTTCTGTGCAATGTACCTCTGGGCATTTTATTGTTTTGCGAGTCGGGAGCCATTTAGGAGAGAGAGAGAGAGAGAGAGAGAGAGAGAGAGAGAGAGAGAGAGAGAGAGAGAGAGAGAGAGAAAGAGAGTGTGTGTGATAGAGAGAGAGAGAAATAAATTCACGGAGTCCTGAAGTACTTAACCCAGGGAGTCCACAGAGGAAGAACCGGCCTTCAAGAACTCCATTCGGAACTCTTGCAACGATACTCTCAAGTTTGATGTTTCCTTTATGGTTTTGGGGAACCCCAAAGTAAGGGTCCCGTTGTACCTCACAGGGCCCACGCCCCGGCCGGCCCCCGTTAAGGGGCCTCTAGGGGTCCCCCTCCTCCTCCGTTTCCTCCTCCTCCTCTTCCTCTTCTTCCTCTCCTCCTCTTCTTCTTCCTCCTCTTCCTCCTTTTCTTCCTCTTCCTCCTCCTCCTCCTCCTTTCCTCCTCCTCCTCCTCTTCTTCCTCCTCTTCCTCTTCTTCCTCCTCTTCCTCCTCCTCCTCCTCCTCCTCCTCTTCCCAGGCGCTTTAGATGGGCTGTTCATCTTGATTAAGACCAAACAACTTTTGTGTACCGTTTCCTCCTTTCGCCATACACCCCTCCCTCCTCCCACCCCTCACCTCCTCCTCCTCCCCCCTATCCTCCTCCCACTCTCTTCCTCCCAATCTTTTCCCACCCCTCACCTTCTCCTCCACCCTCCTCCCACTCTCCTCCTCCCCTCCTCCCCTCCTCCCTGTCCTTTTCCTCACCCTATCCTCCTAGCCACTCTCCTCTTCTCCCTTTTCTTCTCTTCCCACTCTCCTCCTCTTCTTCTCATCCTCCCACTCTCCTCTTCCTCCTCTCCTTCCCCCCACTCTCCTCCTCTCCCGCTTCTCGTCCTACCACTCTCCTCCTTCCACTCTCCTCCTCCTCCTCTTCCTCTCCTCCTCCCACTCTTCCCCTCCTCCTCTCCTCTTCCCATTCTCCCCCTCCCACTCTCCTCCTCCCATTCTCCTCCTCCCCTATCCTCCTCCCCTATCCCCTATCCTCCTCTCTTCTCCTCCCACCCCTCCCCTATCCTCCTTCCTTATCCTCCTCCCCCTTTCCTCCTTCATTTTCCTCCCCTCTCCTCCTTCATTCTCCTCCCCTCTCTTCCTCCCACTCTCCTCCTCTCCCTCTCCTCCTCTCCCTCTCCTCCTCTCCTTCTCCTCCTCTCCCTTTCCTCCTCTCCCTCTCCTCCCTTTCCCCTCCCCTCCACTTCTTCTTTCTTACAATTCCTCTCTTCTCATCTTCCTCTCTCCTCCCCTCATCCCTCCCCTCTCCTCTCCCCTTCATCCCCTCTCTCCTCTCCCCCTCTCCTCCCCTCCCACTCTCCTTTATCCCTTTCCTCCTCCTCTCCTCCACCTCTCCTTCCCTTCTCCTCCCCCTTTCCTATTCTCCTCCTCCTCCCCCCTCTCCTCCTCCTCCTCCCCCTCTCCTCCTCCTCCCCCTCTCCTCCTCCTCCTTCTCCCTCTCCTCCTCCTCCTCCTCCTCCCCCTACCCAACCACTCAGACAGGGCAGTACGTCGTTTCACCTTTAAATTCTCCCCCCTTCCCCCTCCCCCTCCCCCCTCTGTGCCTCCCCCTCCTTCTCCCTCCTTTCTCCTCCCCCTCTCCCCACTCCCCTCTCCCCCTTTCTCGTTTTATTCGTTCTCAGTCCCTTGGCTATCTTTTAGATATCTTTGCAGAGAGAGAGAGAGAGAGAGAGAGAGAGAGAGAGAGAGAGAGAGAGAGAGAGAGAGAGAGAGAGAGAGAGAGAGAAAGCAATCACAATTAATATCTTTGCTGAGTTTAAAGACTTAATCCATGTACTTATGATATTTATCATATCATTTTTTCCTTGTTTATTTGTTTATGATATGTTTACTTTTTGTTTGTATGTTTATTTCTTACTTGTATACTTACTATATACTTATTTAATTATCTACTTGTATGTTTGATTTTATTATTCATTTATTTGTTTATTTTGTCAAACTATTCATTTATGTTTTATATCTCTATTTATTCGTTTTTTTATTTATTTGTGTTATTTATTTATTTATGTGTCAACCTATCGTGTATTTTTAATCCATTTATTTACTTGTTTATTTGTTTATATATGTATTTACTTGTTTACTTAATCTATGGGTAAATATTTATTTCTAATTGTGACATTAATTGTTTTCCCTCCCTTGATGAAACTGCCTAATGTAGGCCCTATGGTCTCTTGCAGTTTTCTTCCGTTTTATGTTCTTATGAGGTTGATAAAAATATGATTTTTTTATTCATATATTTATACTTATATTTACATTTATTATTATTATTATTATTATTATTATTATTATTATTATTATTATTATTATTATTATTATTATTATTATTATTATTATTATTATTATTATTATTATTATTATTATTATCATTGTTATTATTATTATTATTATTATTATTATTGTTATTATTGTTGTTGTTGTTGTTGTTGTTGTTGTTGTTGTTTTGTTGTTGTTGTTGTTATTATGATTGTTGTTATTATTGTTGTTATTATTATTGCTGTTATTATTGTTGTTGTTATTATTATTGTTGTTATTATTATTGTTATTATTATTATTATCATTGTTATTATTGTTTTTATTGTTATTATTATTATTGTTGTTATTGTTGTTATTGTTTGTTATTGTTTGTTATTGTTTGTTATTGTTTGTTATTGTTTGTTATTGTTTGTTATTGTTTGTTATTGTTTGTTATTGTTTGTTATTGTTTGTTATTGTTTGTTATTGTTTGTTATTGTTTGTTATTGTTTGTTATTGTTATTGTTATTTATTGTTATTGTTATTTATTGTTATTGTTATTGTTGTTAACAATAATAATAATACCCCGTCTGGTGTATTGGCTGCATGTTGTTGTGGCAAAGTAGCATGCAGTTGATACTTTAGGGTCTATATGGAGCGCCCCTATGGACCAGAGCCACATATAATTTTGTCTGTGATAGAGGAGGAATCTCTCACAGAGAAATGATGACACTTTTATTATACTGCTACTGTCCCTCCATTATGCTGTCCCCCAACCCCTTGTTGCTGTCCTGTATCATTTCTCTGAATATTCATTTTCTTGTTTCGCCTACCCTGTGATGGTGGTAGAATACTACCACCAAGTATTCCCACTTGGATCGTAAGAGGCGAGAAAAAGGGACGGGGATTGGGACTAGGCATCCTTCTCCCTGTAGCCCCACAGGGGACATTCCTAAAAAAAGTAAAGGCATAAGAGGGTCTAGGATTTTTCCAACCAGTATCCTAAGGTTTGGGTCTTTTAATGTTCGTGGATGTGGTACAGATGAGAGTAATAAGGAAGAGATATGTGGTATGTTTGTGAGAAGAAAGATGGATGTGTTGGCCTTGAGTGAAACTAAGTTGAGAGGGAGGGGCGAGTGTGAGTTTGGGAGTGTAGTTGGGAGGTTCTCAGGAGTGAAGAGAGGGCGAGGGAGAGAAAGGGTGGCTATACTAGTAAGTAAAGAGACAGTTAAACGTGTAGTGGCGTGGAAGGAGGTTTCTTCAAGGTTAATGTGGATGAAGGTGAAACTGGGAAAGGAGATGTGGATTTTTGTAAGTACATATGGGCCTGGTAGTGGGAAGAGTGTGGAAGAAAGGGAGTTATTTTGGATCAATTTAAATGAGTGCATAAAGGGATTAGGAAGGAACGTTAATGTGGTGGTGTTGGGAAATGAACCAATTGACGGAGTGGTTGGGAAATATGGAGATGTCTTGAAAGAGAGTTGATGATAGCAAATATTGTTTCGGAAGAAAGTCAAGCATAAGTACACATAGGAGAGGGTGGTGGATGGAAGGGTGGTAGATAGAGCGTTAATGGGCTGTGTAGTGGTAGATGGTAGTATAATAGGAAGAGTTAAGGACGTACGTGTTCTAAGGGGAGAGAGTGGGGGAATATCAGATCATATTTTGGTGGAAGGTAACTTGAGAGTGGAGGATGGATGGAGAAAGAGGAAAAGGACAAAAGGTAGGGAGGTGCTTAGAGTGAACTGCTTAAATGAGAAGGAAAAGGAGAAGGATTACAAGAAGAAGCTGAGAGAGGAGTGGGAGGGAGTGAAGGATAGAGTAGAACTAGGAGTGGAGGAGGAATGGAGATAGTTCAAGGAGGGAGTCATAAGGTGGGCAAAGATGGTGTGTGGAACAAGAAGGACGGGAGGAAATAGAAGGAAGGGTAGTGAGTGTTGGGATGAGGAAACAAAGAAGGTTGTAGAAGAGAAGAAGCAAGCTTTCATAGATTGGTTACAAAATAGAACGAGGGAGTCATATGAGAGGTACAAAGAAAGGAGAAGAGAAGTAAAGCACAGGCAAAGAGGAGAGCAGATGTGAAATGGGGTAAGAATATGACAGAAAAAATTGAAAGTAATAAAAAGATGTTTTGGAAAGAAATTAAGAAAGGAAGAGGAGGCGAATCAAGTAGAGAAGAAAAGGTAAAAGGTGTAGATGGAAAAATGATAATGGAAGAGAAAGCAGTAAGAGGAAGATGGGCAGAGTATTTTAGGGAGTTGCTAAATGTGAAGGAGTATAGGGAGGGAAAGGTAGTTGCAATGGGAAGTGCTAAGAAAATGACCGTGATGAGTGAGGAAGATGGAGGAGAAATAAGGAAGGATGAAGTGAAGGCAGTTGTTAAGATGATGAGAGCAGGTAAGGCACCTGGTCTGTGTGGATGTTATGCAGAATGTCTGAAAAAAGGAGGTACAGTGATGGTGGACTGGCTGTTGAGGTTATCTAATGTTTGTTTAAGAGAGGGTAGAGTGCCGGAGGACTGGAGGAGTGCCTGTCTAGTTCCACTTTACAAGGGAAAGGGGGACAAGTGTGAGTGTAGTAGTTTCAGAGGGATTAGCTTAAATGTAGTTGGGAAGGTTTATGGGAGGATCTTGATTGAGAGGATTAGGAGAGGAACAGAGGGAGTAATTGGTGAGGAACAGTGTGGATCTAGGACAGATAGAGGTTGCGTAGATCAGATTTTTGTGGTAAGACAGATATGTGAGAAAGCTATAGGAAAAGGTAAGGATGTTTTTTGAGCTTTAATGGATCTGGAAAAGGCTTATGACAGGGTAGACAGAAAGGCACTGTGGGAGGGTTTTGCAGATATACGGGATAGGAGGAAAACTTTAAGAGCTGTCAAGAGTTTTTATGAGAGTAGTAGAGCGTGTGTCAGGATTAGAAATGGAGAGAGTGAGTGGTTTGAGGTAAAGGTGGGACTTCGTCAGGGGTTTGTTAGTCGCCCTGGCTGTTCAACTTATGGATGGGGTGGTGCGAGAGGTAAATGCAAGGGTGGTGGGTCAGGGATTGGAGATGGATAAAGAAAGTGGAGAAACGTGGGAGGTGAGCCAGCTGTTGTTTGCGGATGACACTGCGCTTGTGGCAGGATCAGAGGAGGGAATGAGGAAGTTAGTGACAGAGTTTGGGAGAGTGTGTGAAAGAAGGAAGTTGAAGATAAATGTGGGTAAAAGTAAGGTGATGAGGTGTACAAAGGGTGAAAGTGGCAGCAGACTGGAAGTGAGCATTAAGGGAGAGCAACTGGAGGAAGTGGATAGTTTTAGATACTTGGGTGCGAATGTGGCAGGGAAGGAAGGAGTGGATGTGGAGGTAGAATATATGTTGAGAGAAGCGAGTAAATACCTTGGTGGATTAAAGAGTGTAATGAGAAATAGACATTTGGGAATGGATGCTAAGAGGAGGTTGTATGAAGGAGTGATTGTACCGACAGCACTGTATGGGGCAGAAACATGGAACATAAGAGAGGAAGAGAGAAGGAGTTTGAATGTGTTTGAGATGAGGTGTCTGAGAAGTATGATAAGGGTTACTAGGCTGAATAGAGTGAGAAATGAGGTGTGGAGGAGAACGGGGGTGGTAAGGGAGCTGGGAGATAGGGTGGATAAAAGAGTATTGGGATGGTTTGGACACATGGAAATAATGAGTGAAGAAAGACTAGTAAAAGAGGTATGGAAGGCAGATGTAGAGGGAGTGAAGATGAGGGGCGTCCTAGGATGAGATGGATGGATGGGGTAAAAGAAGCTTTGGGGAAGAGGGGAATGTCTGTTTAGGAAGGACGAGAGAGTGACAGCAGGCCATAGGCAGCCCTACATTCTTGTCATGGCCCCTTCGGGGGGGGGGGGGCAGGGCCCCCAGGTTGAGAATCGCTTCCCTAGACAGACCCAGGGAAAATCTTTGGTCGCTTAAGTGGTTACATCTAGGCAAGGCAACATGTCTTCTTGTGCTCTTGTGCCGGTGGATCAATGATCATCACTTATAGTGCGCGCGCGCGTGTGTGTATGATTCAATATGATTCAACATGGTCTTGGATCACTTGTTGGACTCGTGATAGACAGCTATAACCCTCCCGGATGAGAGTTCAGAGGTCATATATGCCCGATCTATGGGTAATGCTGTGACCTTACACACACATCCAACTCCCGCCCACGAGAGAGAGTAACGGCTCGCAGATAAGTGATACTGAAATTGTTTCAGCCCTGGGTCGGATTCAAATTCGTACCGCTGGAGTGGAAATTGCGAAAGCTACCACTGGGCCGTCGAGCCGCGCGCGCGCGCGTGTGTTTGTGTATGTGTGTGTGTAGTAAAACAAAGTTTCTCCCTTAGGCAGTTCCTGTTAAAGTTGTAGGAAGCTTTCGTTTTGACGATGATAGTTTGATCTTTTCATCAGTTCGATAGCCGTTCCTTTGTCTAACTCACGGGTTCTCAACCCTATTCCCGTTACGCACCCCGAGAGTCATCAGACCATCGACTCGTACCCCGAGAGTCATCAGACCATCGACTCGTACCCCGAGAGTCATCAGACCATCGACCCGTACCTCCATTAACCTGACACAGAATATAGAATGCTAATATATTAAGACTAATTAAATATACAATGGCACCGCAATGGATATCAAATGGTTCAAATTGTTATCACGTTATTCATCAGTTAAGCATTAACATTAAACTCAATGTGCAGTGATACTACACATGCAGTAATTTTCTCTCTCTGCAGATTTAAATGTTTAAATAATATTTGGTTAGTCATCTAAGTACCCTTGTAAACCTTCCCGCGAGTCCCTGGACCAACTGGTCGATGAAGTTAGTTTTAATTCTTCATCAACAAAGAATGAGTTTATAGGACAATAACTCTGGTGAAACTAAACATTGTTGAAGTTAGTGTTTCTCGCATCGTCAATAAGTACACACATACACACGCACACACACACACACACACACACACACACACACACACACACACACACACACACACACACACACACACACACACACACACACACACACACACACACAGAAAGACAGACAGACAGACACACGCTCACACACACACGCGCACGCACAAAGAGACAGACAGACAGGCACACACACATACACACATACACACACACACACAGACACACACACACACACACACACACACACACACACACACACACACACACACACACACACACACACACACACACACACACACACACACACACACACACACACACACACATATATATATATATATATATACCTTTAGATCCGGCTGGGTGCAACTGGTTCTGTATGCAGACGGCACGGTGTGACAGCTTCGCGAATATAACGCGACAGCTGCGTGAATAACAGGATTCCTGCAGCTGACATGTGTCACGCTCTCCAGAAAGGGCCGAGATCGGCCCCATGGCCTCCGGGAGAGCATTGTTAACTCTCCTGTAGTGTGGGAGGAGAGCTTTCTGGGTAATAACAATAGCAATAATAGATACTTACTCTGAACTCTGTTGGTTGTCAGGCCGGACGGCCCTTCACCGCTTTCATTAGGCCTCTCCAGATGGTTCTATCCTCTGCCAGTTCTTTCCACTCCTCTCTTGGTGTCACTCTCTCCACGTCCTTCTCTACTCCATCCATCCATCCATCCCTCTGTACCTGGGTCTCCCTAATGGTCGTCTGCCCCGTACTCCTCCTTCCATCACCTTCCTTGGTAGTCTGTCCGCCTCCGTTCGGAAGCAGCGTCCAGCCCACCACCTTGCTCTTCTTCCCCGTACATCATCCTGAATGTACGGTTGTCCGGTCTGAGCTCTAATTTCCCTGTTATGTCTTCGTCTCCAATAACAATAATAAATAACTGACTAACAATAATGACAATAACATTAACAATAATAATAATGACAACAGTAACAATTACAATTATAACAATGACAATAATAATAATGGCAATAACGATGACAACAGTAATAAATAATGACAATGATAATGACAGTAACAATAATAATAATAACAATGACAACAGTAACATTAATATTCAATAATTGTAAATAACAAAGAAGGATATCAATTCGTAGGGAGCCAAAGTGCTCATATGAACGCCTTGTACAAAATAGAAGAAGAAAAAAAAAAAAATATATATATATATATATATATATATATATATATATATATATATATGTGTGTGTGGGTGGGTGTGTGGGTGTGGGTGTGGGTGTAGGTGTATATATGTGTATATCGTTGATGTATTCCAATATATTCTCTAGATGGAGTTAGGTTTCATTTTTCTTCATTTATTTATCAATACGTTGTTTGTATTCCAATATATTTTCTAGGTGGGGGTTAGATTTTATTTTACACCATTTATCAATATATTGCATTCCAGTATATTTTCTAAGTGGAGTTAGCAACACGCGTCTCATAGTCAATTCTCTGGCTACATAAGAATGGAGGAGACTGCAAGAGACCCTAAGACCAACAATAGGCAGTTCCATGTCCCTTACCACTTGTCATCTCTATTTATAATATTATCTAACCACTTAAAATAACCGTTTGTTTCAGTGATCAGTTAAATGGTTACTCATTCAATTCCATTCGTTAACCACTCTGTAGGTAAACCAGTTCTTGCCTGTTTCCTTCTTAAACCTAAATTTGTCCAAACTAGATATATTACCACGATTCTTGCCCAGCTGTCTTACCAAGACAGAAGCGCTGGTTGAAACCATCGAAATACCACTGATGAAAAATGTAGTAGCACATTCGTAAATCAAAACCGAAACCACAGTAGGAGCAGAAGAAGAAGAAGAAAAAAAAGAACAGGAAAAGTGGAATCTATATATTTCGACTGTAATCAAAAGTTCTCACTACAGAAGAGGACTGTCGCTCACAGTCGAAATATATAGATTCAACGTTTCCATTTTTTTTCTTCTGCTTCGACTGTGTTTTCAGTTTTGACTTCGAAATATTCGTAGGTACATGATGTCACAATATTTCATTCATGTGTAAGGCAACGTTTCCCAACCTTTTCCGACCATAGCACCCCCTGTTGTTGTCATGTCTAAGCAGTCGCATCCCTATCTTGTTATCAAAAGAATAAAAGAAAGTGAAGTGTACTGTTTGATGATTTATTTTCTTGATTCCTTAGAACTGAAACAAATTGACAATATTGTTTGTAGAAGAAATAAGAACACCCTACAAAAATAAAATAGCATGGAAAAGGTCAAATATGCACAACTGGGTAATCAATGAAATACATATACAGTATATCAATGTGATTTTTGTGTGCATCACTTCCCAGCATCCCCTATAATTAATTTTAGCACCCCCTGGGGGTTGGGAAACGCTGATCTAAGGGTAGTATTGGCTTAATCAAGTTTTACCCTTTTCCTGAACAAAATCATTGGGTCAGAAGTAAAATAATATTTAATGATTATTGGTAATAAAATAATGAAAGATAAATCATAAATCAAATAAACATTAAATAGTAAAATATTTCCTGATTTATATCATTGTTATTATCATTGTTATCATTATAGTTACTATCATTGTTATCATTGTTATTATCATTGTTATTGTTATTATTATCATTATTATTATC
>NC_134784.1:15206938-15216938 GCF_046742065.1 Oratosquilla oratoria
TGATTCATAGTCTCCCTCTGTACTTACTTTCTTTGGTAGTTTTGTATCATCTGCAAAGACGTTCATACAACATTCCACACCTTCATCCGTGTCATTTATATATATGGCAAATATTATCGGAGCCAATACAGAACCTTGTGTGTGTGTGTGTGTGTGTGTGTGTGTGTGTGTATGTGTGCACATGCGCCTGTTCGCCTGCACGTATCTGTGGCGTGTCTGAGAAAGATGAGAGCTAGATATATTTGATCTATTGCAATATTAAAGGTTTCCAATCGGAGCTTTTAATTAAGGTTTCGTACCAAACAAAGGATTCAATCAAGGCTGTGTAATGAATGACTTTGCTCTTTCTGTGACGGATGTCCTTTGTAAACAGTCTTTTATTTTGATGAAATAATTGATTCTTGTGTTCCCCATAGTTGTTTATAAAAAGCAAAACAGTAAAAATATATAAACAAATAAATAAAATTAAATAAAATGCATTTAAGTGAACTTGAGAGTATGTATGAAGTTACAGATTATATATCTATTTTCTTAAAATAATGAAATAGCGGTGATGAATTTTGGAATATCGTTCGGTTTGGTAATGTGTGTGATAACGAGCGCATAGTGGAACCACTCGTTTGATCGAATAAAGACAAAAAATAAATGAATGAGTGAAATAAAATAGGGAAAAGAAAATAGAAAGGAAATCTAAATGATTTTTGAATTAAAACAACAAAAACAACGCAATTTTGTATAAAAATCGACGAAAAGCGCAATCCAGATGTAATGTAAGAATGAGACAAAAAATATTGAAAAAAATGCTGAAATAGGTGTATTCAGAGCACACTGAAAGGAGTATGACGGAGGAGGAGGAGGAGGAGGAGGAGGAGGAGGAAGAGGAGGAGGAGGAGGAGGAAGAGGAGGAGGAAGAGGAGGAGGAGGTGGTGGAGGAGGAAGAGGAGGAGGAAGAGGAGGAGGAGGAGGAATCCAAGATGGCGGACATTGCCTTCATCTGATTTTAGTCCTGGAAAGTTGCCTTCCCGCAGCTGGTGCAGCCACTTTGTCCTCCTCCCTCCTCCCTCCTATAGCTTTCCTCCTTCCTCCCTCATTTTCTCTACTCCTCCTTCCCTCCTTCCCTCCTTCTCTCCTTCCCTCCTTCCCTCCTTCCCTCTTTCCTCCTCCCTCCTCCCTCCCACTCCCATTCCCTCCTCCCTCCTACTCCCATTCCTTCCTCCCTCGTACTCCCATTCCCTCCTCCTCCCATTTTTCTTCTTCCTCCTCCCTCCTCCTCCCATTTCCCTTTTCCCCTTTCTCCCAATTCCCTCTTCCTCCCATTTCCCTCCTGCCTCCTTCTCCCATTTCCCTCCTGCCTCCTCCTCCCATTTCCCTCCTGCCTCCTCCTCCCATTTCCCTCCTGCCTCCTCCTCCCATTTCCCTCCTGCCTCCTCCTCCCATTTCCCTCCTGCCTCCTCCTCCCATTTCCCTCCTGCCTCCTCCTCCCATTTCCCCCCCCGCCTCCTTCTCCTATTTCCCCCCTGCCTCCTCCTCCTATTTCCCTCCTCCTTCCATTTCCCTCCTCCTTCCATTTCCCTCCTCCTTCCATTTCCCTCCTCCTTCCATTTCCTTCCTCCTTCCATTCCCCTCCTCATTCCATTTCCCTCCTCCTTCCTCTTCCTCCTCCTTTCTCTTCCCTCTTCCTCTCTCTTCCCTCCTCCCTCCTCCCATTTCCTTCCTCCTCCTTCTTCCCTCTTCCTCTCTCTTCCGTCCTTTCACCTCTCTCCTTCCACCTCCTTCCTCCTTCCACCCTACTCCTCCTTCCACCCTACTCCTCTTTCCACCCTACTCGTCTTTCCACCCTATTCCTCCTTCCACCCGACTCCTCCTTCCACCCTACTCCTCCTTCCACCCTACTCCTCCTTCCACCCTACTCCTCCTTCCACCCTACTCCTCCTTCCACCTCCCCCCTCCTTACTCCCTTTTTTTCCCCCTCTTCTTCCCCTTCTTCTTCCCCTCTTTCCCCTCCATCTTCCATTTCCTCCTCTTCCTTCCACTTCCTCCTCTTCCTTCCTCCTTTCTCCCTCCTCCTTCCTTCTTCCTCCTTCCTTTTTCCTCCTTCCTCTTCCCTCCCTCTCCCCCCCTCCTCTTCTCTCCTCCCACTTCTTCTCTCCTCCCACCTCTTCTCTCCTCCCTTCTCGTCTCTCCTCCCTCCTCGTCTCTCCTCCCTCCTCTCCTCCCTCATCTCCTCCCTCCTCTTCTCTCCTCCCTCCTCTTCTCTCCTCCCTCCTCTTCTCTCCTCCCTCCTCTTCTCTCCTCCCTCCTCTTCTCTCCTCCCTCCTCTTCTCTCCTCCCTCCTCTTCTCTCCTCCCTCCTCTTCTCTCCTCCCTCCTCTTCTCTCCTCCCTCCTCTTCTCTCCTCCCTCCTCTTCTCTCCTCCCTCCTCTTCTCTCCTCCCTCCTCTTCTCTCCTCCCTCCTCTTCTCTCCTCCCTCCTCTTCTCTCCTCCCTCCTCTTCTCTCCTCCTCCCCTCCTCTTCTCTCCTCCCTCCTCTTCTCTCCTCCCTCCTCTTCTCTCCTCTTTCCTCTCCCATTTCCTTTCCTCTTCTTCCCTCCTTCCTCTTCTTCCCTCCTTCCTCTTCCCTCCTTCCTCTTCCCTCCTTCTTCTTCCTTCCTCCCTCTTCCCTTTTCCCTCATCCCTTCTCCCTCATCATTCCTCATTCATCCTCCTTTCTCTTTCCCCTTCGCCCCTCCCCCTCCTCTTCCCGTTCTTACCCCGTTCCCCCTCCTCCCTCCTCCCTCCTCCTCCCTCCTCCCTTCTCCTCCCTCCTCCTCCCTCCTCCTCCACCCTCCCTCCTCCTCCCTCCTCCCCCTCCCTCCCTCCCTCCTCCTCCCTCCTCCTCCCTCCTCCTCCCTCCTCCTCCCTCTTCCCTCCTCCTCCCTCTTCCCCCCTCCTCCCTCATCCCTCATCCCTCATCATCCCTCATCATCTCTCCTCCTTCCTCCTCTTCCCTCTTCCTTCTTCCCTCCTCCCTCCTCCCCTCTCTCTCCTCTCTCCTCCTATCTCCTCCAGTCTCCTTCCTCTTTCCTTCGCCTTCCACTGCACTCCACTGTCCTCCGCTGTCCTCCATTGTCCTTCTTCAGCTCCTCCTCCTCCACTCCTCCTCCTCCTCCTCCTCCTCCCTCCATCCTCCACAGAGCATCTGATGGTCCGTGAAGACGTTTAGACGGGGGGGGGGAGGGAAGGGGGGAGGGGGAGGGATGAGGGGGAGGGAAGGGGGAAATGTAGGGGAGAAGGGAGGAAAAGAAGGGGAAACGGTCGAGGTGGATGGGAAAGAGAAAGGGAGAGGAGGAGGGGAGGGGAGGGGAAGAGTGAAAGGAAGGGGGGAGGGGAGGGGGAAGGAAAGGGGAAGGGGGTTTATGGAAATTGAAAGAGGAGGAAGTGAAGGAGGAGGGGGATGTGAGGTGGGGAGGGGGAGGGAAAGGTTGAGGGAAAGGGGATGGTGAGGTGGGGAGGGGGAAAGGGGAGGAGGGGGAGGGGGAGGGGTGAGAGGGAGATGGAGTGGGGGAGAGGGAAAGGGGGACGTGAGGTGGGGAGAGAGAAAGGGGAAGGGAGGAAGGAGGAAGTGAGGTGGAGAGAAGAAAGGGGTAAAGGGGAGGAAGAGAGGATAGGGAAGAGGGGGAAGGGGAGGGAAGAAGGGGGTAGAGGGGGAGGGGAGGAGGAAGGGGAAGAGTGGGAGGAGGAGGAGGGGGAGGGAAGAGGGGGAGGTGGGGGGCGCCCCAGACCAACCCTGAGGACTTCTTGATTACGTAGGATTACATACAACTGTCAGGGCCTTATCAGACCTACACAGGCCTTACAATCCCTCATGCGCGACCACCCTCAGTTTGGACCTGATGACGTGTTCTTCAGGAGTGACTCGTTCGATCATTACAATTCCAAGAAGGCGATCAGCCTCAGTTATAGAGTGAGAGTGAGAGAATGAAAGAGTGAGAGTGAGAAAGAACGAGTGAGAGATTGAGAATGAACGATTGAGTGACAGAATGAGGGTGAGAAAGTGAGAGTGAAAGAATAAGAGTGAGAGATAATGAGAGAGAGAGAGAGAGAGAGAGAGAGAGAGAGAGAGAGAGAGAGAGAGAGAGAGAGAGAGAGAGAGAGAGAGAGAGAGAACGAATATGAGAGTGAGAGGATGAGATTGAGAGAGTGAGAGTTGAGACTGAGAATAAGAGAGAGTGAGGGACTGAGAGTGAGAAAATGAGAGTGTGAGAAAGAGAATGAGAGACCGAGAGTTAGAGAGAGTGAGGGACTGAGAGTGAGAAAATGAGAGTGTGAGAAAGAGAATGAGAGACCGAGAGTGAGAGAGAGGGAGAGACTAAGAGTGAGATACTGAAAGTGGGAGACTAAGAGTGAGAGAATGAATGTGAGAAAATGTGAGAGTGAGAGACCGAGAGTGAGAGACCGAGAGTGAAAGACTAAGAGTGAGAGAGTGAGAGTGAAAGACTAAGAGTGAGAGACTAAGTGTGAGAGAGTGAGAGTGAAAGACTAAGAGTGAGAGACTAAGTGTGAGAGAGTGAGAGTGAGAGAATGAAAATGAGAAAATGAGAGACAATGAGAGTGAGAGAAAGAGAATGAGAGAAATAGATTGAGAGAATGAAAGTGAGAATGAGAGTGAGAGAACAAGAGTGAGATATTGAGAGTGAAAGAGAAAGTGAGAGAGTGAGAAAGTGAGCGAGTGAGAGAATGAAAGTGAGAGAGAGAAAAAGAGTGAGAGAATGAGTGAGAAAATGAGAATTGGAGGAAAGCAATAGCTCTTACTTTCCAACTTCCAGTCTCACTTTCGCTCTCTCGCTCCCTCGCTCTCTCGCTCTAATGTCTTTGCGAGAGGACTTGGCAACAGCCGCGTGGGAGCTGCTCTTACCGCTGGTATTGTGATTAACAAATACTTATTATTTTTATATATGTTTATAAATAGAACATAATCTTGTATTTTGAGTGGGGAGGGGTCCATTCCTAATGTGGGGGGGGGTGTCAATTTTCCGCTGCGAAAATGGAACCCGGGGTCCATTTTCTATGTGATCCATTTTCTATGGGGGTCCATTTTCTATCTCACAACGGCAGCAGCCACAGCAGCTGTTGGAGGAGGTGGAAGAGGGAAAACAAGTTGCCATTGTTCTTATGTTAGTCCCCCCCACCCCCACACTCTCCCATTGTCTTCGTGCTTTCCCCTCCCCCCACACCAGTCCCCATCATCAACTCATTATAGGCTTCCCTCCTTTCCACTGCCATTTCCGCTCTCTCTCTCTCTCTCTCTCTCTCTCTCTCTCTCTCTCTCTCTCTCTCTCTCTCTCTCTCTATATATATATATATATATATATATATATATATATATAATGTGTGTGTGTGTGTGTGTGTGTGTGTGTGTGTGTGTGTGTGTGTGTGTGTGTGTGTGTGTGTCTTTCTCTTTCTCTTTCTCTTTTCGTTTGATCAAATGCCTTCCCAGGCCACTTTTCTCTTTTTCTCTTGCAAGTCCTTTTGTCTCTGAATTTAGTCCCTTCTCACCCTTTTCTATTTCTCTCTCTTTCTCTCTTTCATCCTCTCAATTTGCTCTTTCTTTCTTCCCATTCGTCACGGTCTTTAACTCTTTCTCTCTCGTTCTCTCTATCTGACGTTATTTCTCTTGCTTCTATTCTTTTCTCACATTATTTCGTTTTTTCGTCTTGTCGAACTTGACGAATGAATTTCTCTACAACTCTTCCTCTCTCTCTCTCTCTCTCTCTCTCTCTCTCTCTCTCTCTCTCTCTCTCTCTCTCTCTCTCTCTCTCTCTCTCTCTCTCTCTCTCTCTCTCTCTCTCTCTCTCTCTCTCTCTCTCTCTCTCTCTCTCTCTCTCTCTCTCTATCTATCTATCTATCTATCTCTCTCTCTCTCTCTCTTTCCATCTGTCTCTCTTTATCTTTCTGTCTCTGTGTCCGTGTCAGCCTTGATATCTCTATCTGTCTGCCTGTCTGTCTGTCTGTGAATGTGTCTGTTTATCCGTCTCATCTCTGTTTGTCTCCCTCTTTCCCTCTCTCCCTTTCCCCCCCTCTCTCTCTCTTTTCCCCCTCTCTCTCCTTTCCCCCTCTCTCTTTTCCCCCTCTCTATTTCCCCCTCTCTCTTTTCCCCCTCTCCCTTTCTCCCTCTCTCCCTTACTCCCCACTCTCTCTCTCTCTCTCTCTCTCTCTCTCTCTCTCTCTCTCTCTCTCTCTCTCTCTCTGTCTCTCTCTCTCTCTCTCTCTTTCTCTCCCCATTTTCACCGGTCCTCTTTTATTCTGCATTTGTGTTTCGTCCATTCTCTCCTCCCCCTCCATCTCTTTTCACTTCTCACGTTTCCTCTTTTTATCTCTCACGCCTCTCCCCTCTCTTCTTCCCCATTCAGGTATTCTCATATCACACGTTCGCTCAGTACCTCCCTCTTTCTCTTTAAGTTTCTCTTTTTTTATTTTTCTTCTCTTTCTTGTCCTACATTTTCCTCCTCATCATCCTCCTGTTCCTCCTTCTGTTCATCCTCTTCTTCCTTTTCCACTTCTTCCTCTTCCTCATCTTCCTCCTCCTCCTCATCTTCCTCCTCCTCCTCTTTATCATCTTCCTACTCTTCCTCCTGTTCCTCCTCCTCCTGTTCCTCCTCCTCCTGTTCCTCCTTTCTCCTGTTTCTCCTATTCTTCCCCTTCCTCCTCTTCCTCCTTCTCCTCTTCCTTTTCCTCCTTATCCTCCTCCTCTTCCTTTCCCTCCTTTTCCTCCTCCTCCTCTTCCTCTTCTTCCACCGCCTTTACATTCTCTTTCTCCTGATTTCGTTTACTCTCTTCATTCTCCCCCTTCTCCCCCTCTTCCTCCTCTTCCTCACGCTCCCCTTTCTTCCCTCTCTTCCTCTCCCTCTCTTTTATCCCCTCTCTTTTTCTCTCAATCCTCTTCTCCCGCTCTTCCTCTCTTTCCCCTTTCGCCTCCCCCCCGCACTCTCTCTCTCTCTCCCTCCTTTCCACTTTCCCGTCTTCAATTCCCATTGTTCAACTTCTTTTTTATATAATATTTTACCCACAAATACTCCCTCTCAATTATCTCCCCCTCCATCCCTATCACTCTCGCTCTCATTCAAACTTCTCCAGCGTCCTCCTGGGAGGACTATGAGAGAGAGAGAGAGAGAGAGAGAGAGAGAGAGAGAGAGAGAGAGAGAGAGAGAGAGAGAGAGAGAGAGAGAGAGAGAGAGAGAGAGAGAGAGAGAGAGAGAGAGAGAGAGAAAGAGAGAGAATATGTTTGAGTGCTATGGTCATAAAAAGAAATAACAAAGTTAAAAAAAAAATATATATATAAAATAATTTTTGGATTTTTTTTTGTACTTTGGATCGCAAAGTCCAAGAGGCTTTCCGAAGGCAAATAAAATTAATGGGCAGTATATAGATTATTATTCATGTTTTTTTATATAAAATTCTAATCACGGCATTTTGAAAGTTCTTCACAACGGTTCTGAAGTAATAATAGTAATAAAAAAAACGTTAAGGAGCGTTGTAACAGTTATCTTTTAAACGTTTATAATTCAAAAAAGAAGAAAAAGAAGAACAAGAAAAGAAGGAGAGATAAGAAGAAAATGAAGAAGGAAACGTTAAAAACCATTCTGACCTTTATTTTTTAAACATCATCCCTATATCCCGCTGCGTCTTATAACATGTCTGAAATTTGTCTTGTGAATGTTTCATATTTCGAAACGTCTCCAAATAAGAAGAATTCACAAATATTTTATTTGACAGTTTATGCAAACTGTTGCCGCGTCTGTCTGTTATGAAAATATCGGATAAGATTCTCTGGATGAGGAAGAGATAAAGAAATGTATGTATGTATGTATGTATGTATGTATGTATGTATGTATGCATATGTGTATATATGTATTAATGTGTGTATGTATGCATGTATGTATGTATGTGTGTATGCATGTATGTATTAATGTATGCATTAATGTGTGTGTGTATGTATGTGTGTATGTATATATGTATATGTGTATGTATGTATGTTTGTATGTATGTATATGTATGTATGTATTAATGTGTGTGTGTATGTGTGTGTATATGTTTGTGTATGTATATGTGTATGCATGTGTGCATGTGCGTATGTAATCATGGATGTATTTATGTATACAGTATATGTATACATAGGTGTATTTGTTTATATGTATACATTTATGTATGTGTGTATGCACGTATGTGTATATGTATGTATGTCATACAATAGATAAGTAGATAACCAGATGAATAAGATAAATAGAATAATTAGTAATGGAGGAGGAATGGGGATGGTTCAAGGAGGGAGTCATAAGGTGTGCAAAGATGGTGTGTGGAACAAGGAGGGCGGGAGGAAATAGATGGAAGGGTAGTGAGTAGTGGGATGAGGAAGCAAAGAAATGTGTAGAAGAGAAGAAGCAGGCATTCATAGATGGGCTGCAAATTAGGACGAGGGAATCGTATAAGAGGTACAAAGTAAAGAGAAGGGAAGCTAAGTATAAGATGTGAAATGGGGTAAGAGTATGACAGAAAATTTTAAAGGCAATAAAAAGATGTTTTGGAAGGAAATTAAAAGAGAAAAAGGAGGCGAATCAAGTAAAGAAGATGATAACGGAAGAGAAGGCAGTTAGAAGAAAGTGGGCAGAGTATTTTTGGGAGTTGCTAAATGTGAAGGAGGATAGGGAGAAAAAGGTAGTTGCAGTGGGAAGCGCTAAGAAAATGAGTGATGAGTGAGGAAAATGGAGGAGAAATAGAGAAGGATGAAGTGAAAGCAGCTGTTAAGATGATAAGAGCAGGTAAGGCACCTGGGTTGGATGGATGCTATGCAGAATGTCTGAAGAAAGGAGGTGCAGTGATGGTGAACTGGCTGGTGAGGTTGTTTAATGTTTGTTTGAGAGAGGGTAGAGTACCGGAGGACTGGAGGAGTGCCTGTATAGTTCCGCTTTACAAGGGAAAGGGGGACAAGTGTGAGTGTAGTAGTTTCAGAGGGATCAGCTTGTTGAGTGTAGTTGGGAAGGCTTATGGGAGGGTCTTGATTGAGAGGATTAGGAGAGGAACAGAGGGAGTAATTGGTGAGGAACAGTGTGGATTTAGGACAGGTAGGGGTTGTGTAGATCAGATCTTTGTGGTAAGACAGATATGTGAGAAAGCTTTAGGAAAAGGTAAGGATGTTTTTTGGGCTTTTATGGATCTGGAAAAGGCTTATGACAGGGTAGACAGGAAGGCACTGTGGGAGGTACTGCAGATATATGGAATAGGAGGAAAGCTGTTAAGAGCTATCAAGAATTTTTACGAGAGTAGCAGAGCTTGTCTTAGGATTAGAAATGGAGAGAGTGAATGGTTTGAGGTAAAGGTGGGACTTCGTCAGAAATGTGTTATGTCACCCTGGCTGTTCAATCTTTACATGGATGGGGTGGTGCGAGAGGTGAATGCAAGGGTAGTGGGTCAGGGGTTGGAGATGATTAAAGAAAGTGGAGAAAAGTGGGAGGTGAGCCAGTTGTTGTTTGCTGACGATACTGCGCTTGTAGCAGGATCAGAGGAGGGATTGAGGAAGTTAGTGACAGAGTTTGAGTAGGTGTGTGAAAGAAGGAAACTGAAGATAAATGTGGGTAAAAGGAAAGTGGTGAGATGTACAAGGGGAGAGAGTGACAGCAGCCTGGAAGTGAGCATTAAGGGTGAAAAACTGGAGGAAGTGGATAGTTTTAGATACTTGGGTGCGAATGTGGCAGGAAAGGGAGGAGTGGATGTGGAGGTAGAATGTAGATTGAGAGAAGCGAGTAAATGCCTTGGTGGATTGAAAAGTGTAATGAGAAATAGACATCTGGGAATGGATGGTGAGAGGAGGTTATATGAAGGAGTGATTGTGCCAACAGCATTGTACGGGACAGAAACATGGAACATGAGAGAGGAAGAGAGAAGGAGTTTGAATGTGTTTGAGATGAAATGTCTGAGAAGTATGATAGGGGTTACTAGGCTAGATAGAGTGAGAAATGAGGTGAGGAG
>NC_134784.1:15219438-15226938 GCF_046742065.1 Oratosquilla oratoria
TTAGATGCAGACTCCTACGAAGCGGAAGAGAAAGAGAGAGAGAGAGAGAGAGAGAGAGAGAGAGAGAGAGAGAGAGAGAGAGAGAGAGAGAGAGAGAGAGAGAGAGAGAGAGAGAGAGAGAGAGAGAAAGAAGGAAGATGGAATTGTTGGTAGAAGTAGGCACTTACATAGTGAACTTACAAAGCAAAAGAGAGAGAGAGAGAGAGAGAGAGAGAGAGAGAGAGAGAGAGAGAGAGAGAGAGAGAGAGAGAGAGAGAGAGAGAGAGGAGAGAGAGAGAGAGAGAAGGAAGATGGAATGGTTGTTAGACGCTGGCTCATATATATATATATATATATATATATATATATATATATATATATATAGATATATATATATATATATATATATATATATATATATATATGTGTGTGTGTGTGTGTGTGTGTGTGTGTGTGTGTAGAGAGAGAGAGAGAGAGAGAGAGAGAGAGAGAGAGAGAGAGAGAGAGAGAGAGAAGGCAGGAGAGGAGATAAAAATAGGATGGAAGATTTCGATGGATGAAAAAAGTTCGTGACGTATATACGTAGATGTATAGATGCAGACTCTTACAAAGCCTGTATCTAAAATTAGGAACTCTTCAAATTTCGAAACCAAAATCGTTTTTCGGAAATAAACTAAATATTAGAAAATGACAACAGGGTAATCTAATAGAGGTATTCAAATGAGTTGAGGGTTTTAACAATGGTGATGCAGGCCAGGTCATCATATTAAGACAGCAAAGCAAGACTCGTCGTAGTGGGTTGAAACTGGACAACTTTAGGTTTAAGAAGGAAATAGCCAAGAACTGGTTTACCAACAGAGTGATTAACGAATAGAAAAGACTTGGTAACCACGTAGTGAGGTCTGAAACAATTGATTGTTTTAAGAGAAGATGAGATAACTTTATGGATAGCGATGAAAAGTGGTAAGAACATGGAACTGCCTAGTGTAGGCCTTAGGGTCTCTTGCAATCTCTTCCATGCTTATATTCTTATTAACAGAGATATCTAACATTTTGTCAATAAATATTGATGGTACGTGGGTCATCTAATTGGAGTGTAATGGTGTAATTGAGAGATCTGTGTCTGAGATAAGAGATATCGTGTTTAGCCAGGAAGCAACTAATGACATGAGTATGACAATACTCTCTCTCTCTCTCTCTCTCTCTGTCTCTCTCTCTATCTATCTATCTATCTATCTGTGAGTGTGCATGTGCGTGTGTGTGTGTGTCTCCCCCCTCTCTCTCTGTCTTTCCCCTCTCTCTCCTTCTGTCTGTCTGTCTGTCTCTCTCTCTCTCTCTCTCTCTCTCTCTCTCTCTCTCTCTCTCTCTCTCTCTCTCTCTCTCTCTCTCTCTCTCTCTCTCTCTCTCTGTGTGTGTGTGTGTGTATGTATCATGTGCTGGGTCCTGTCGAGAGAGCTCGAATAATAGGTAATGCACATAGGTAAAAATAACAGTAAGTACGATTACAAGTTATTTGGAAATTCGTTAACAAAAGTGGATAGTGAAAAAGATCTCGGCGTAATTATCAGTAACGACCTCAAATCATCCAAGCAGTGTATTTCAGCCTCTGAGAAAACAAATAAGATTCTAGGACTGATTGCGCGATCTTTTGATTTCAAAAGTCCATCACTCATTAACAAGCTATATAAATCGTTAGTTCGTCCACATTTGGAATATGCTGTTTCCGTATGGTCACCGAATCTCATTAAAGACATTGTCAGACTGGAAAAAGTACAACGGCGAGCCACAAAACTGATTCCAAATATCAAAAATAGATCATACGAAAATCGACTAAAACATATGAATCTGTTTTCCCTTAAAAAGCGTAGACTCAGAGGTGACTTGATACAGGTCTTTAAGATTTTAAAGGGAATTGACAACATCAAAAGTGACAAAATTTTCACATTGAATGAGAATCAGACAAGAAACAATGGTCTCAAACTGTCCGGAAATAGATTCAATTTGGAAGTAGGTAGAAACAACTTTGCCAACCGTGTAGTTAATGAATGGAATAAACTTCCTGCACAGGTAGTGCAATGTAGTTCAGTTCGAAGCTTTAAGAATCATTTAGATAAACACCTAAGCAAGATGCTGTAATGATTATAATTTTATTTTGCATTATTTGTTTTTGTTTTGTTATCATTTGTCTGTCTGATTTTCATTTATTAGTTATATGTCAATTTATTATTATTTACTATTTACCTGTTTGTTTATTATTTAACTATACCTATGCATTTATTTATGTATTTCATTTATTATTTACATTATTATAGTTTTTATTTATTCTTTTTATTATTATTATGATTTTTTTTTTCCGCATCCGACCTAGATATGGACCAAAAGGTCTCCTGTCGGCATGCTCCGCCTTTGTAATCCTTTGTAATACTGCTACCATACACAAACACACATACAGTACACCCCATCCCCTTGCTTAAAGGGAGCAGTAATGGCTCTCAGTATCTGTGAAATATTTTGACGCCGGAAGTGCGGGTTGAACCTCACATGTGTGTGTGTGTGTGTGTGTGTGTAATATATATATATATATATATATATATATAATGTATACATATATATGTATATATATATATATATATATATATATATATATATATATATATATATATATATGCATTTGTTGTTAAAATCGACAACATTAAGGAGGTTGTTAATCTTCCTATGGGTATTCTCCAGCTTTCTAACCAATACTCTGCCATTTGGAGGGTGGGCATAAACCAAGTTGCCAAAACGATTAATTTATTCAACGTTTCGTCTGCAAAGAGACATCTTCAGGAAAATCTGTAACATAAATATTACCGACATACAGAAATAAAGAAAAAAGGTGTTAACCTAAACAAAAATTCACAAATATGGAAATAGATATCAATAAATCAGCAATAATTCAAATCCTATCTCGATACATGGGCCGTTGGGGACCACTACTTAAAAAAATTAAAGGCCCAAAGAATTAACGATGGAAATCGTCGGTTGGTGACTTATATATACGAACCTAGCCGGCTTGGGTGGGGGAAGGGTTAGTGGAATGGGTTGACTTCTCATTATGACGGGAAGGAGACGGTCGAGGAGGGGGGGGGGGGTTGGGGGTTGCGAGGTCGGTTGGGGGGAGGATGGATGGAGTGGGTGGGAGGAGGTGGAGGGGGGTTGGGGCGTATTGACATAGGGTATGGTCACGGGTGGTGGTGGCTTCACTGCATTGTTAAACAAAACAATGACGGAAATCATGTTGCTTTGGATATTTATTATAGGACTATATTCCCTTATAAACATAGCTTCTAAAAGCTTAAGTTTATGTGCATCCCTATTGCTTGCTATAATCCTGGTGCTCTTAACTAGACATTCACTGGTGGCTGTTTGGTTATGATATTTCAATAAATGATGTTTAATAGCCCCATTTTGCAAGTGCATTGATATTCTCCTACTGAGACTACATCTAGTATGACCAATGTATGATGAATATCGGGTTACATAGTCCCCGGTAAGACATTTAAATTCGTACACAATGTTGGTTTTAGACATGGTCTATTGCTATTCAAGTTGTTAGTTATTACCAATGCGCTAGTTTTTGGGTTGGAGTAGAATACAACCACGCGGATTTCCTTCTCTTTAGAAACTGGGTGGCAGTTTTTAGTGATGATATCTTTAATGATTTTCTCATCTTTTTTGTAACCCTTGGTGAAGATGTTATGATAGTAGATGTTAATGAATTGGGGCTTAGAGGATGTTTGGGGGGAAAGGTGATCACACATAATTTTATTACAAATTGCATCAAATTCACTGTTAGGGAAACCATTATTTACCAGAATCTGGCGAATGTGCTGCAGTTCTATATGCAGGGCCTGCCAAGAAGAACAAACTTTGATAGCCCTACGGACATACGCTCTAATCACACTGGTTTTATAATTTGTCGGGCACTCACTTTTATAGTTCAAACATTTTTCAGAGTTAGTAGGTTTCCTGTATTGGTTAGAAAGCTGGAGAATACCCATAAGAATATTAACAACCTCCTTAATACTGTCGACTTTAACAACACATGCATACAAGAGAATCTGCTCCCTAGATATTCATATATATATATATATATATATATATATATATATATATATATATATATGTATATATATATGTATATACATATGTATATGTATATACATATATATATATATATATATATATATATATATATGTATGTATATATATAATATGTGTGTGTTTGTGTGTGTGTGTGTGTGTGTGTGTGTGTGTGTGAGCATAGCAAAACACCAAATGAGGTCATATTTGCCCAATATATTTGAACATAATGGATTGACTATCATCATGAAAACACTGCAAAAAATAACAAAAAATAAAAATGATAATAATAAATATATAAACAAATTGATAAATAGAATAGTAATGATAATCATAATAAAATAGAATAATAATGATGATAAAATAGAATTAAAATAAATTATTGTTCAAGTAAAATAATAAGAAATCATCTGTCGCATCCAAATATTCAACTAAAAGTATAAGCAACGTTGAAGAGAAAACAATACAAAAAAGATGAATAAAATATAATTAAATAAAATGAGCATAATCATATCCAATTTTCAAGGGAACCAGAAAAAAGAAATCGAGTAATGTTTTATCTCACCAATTTGGGATCTCTAACAGGTCGATAAAATCGAGAAAGAGATTTAGATAGATATATAGATAGGTATATAGGTATAGGTATAGGTAGATATAGATAAAGATATAAATGTAGAGATAGAAGGAGATAGAAATAGATAGAAATAGAGATAGAGAGGGACAGAGAGAGAGAAAAAGAAAGGAGAGGTAGAGATAAAAATATAGAGAGAAATATAAAGAGATACAGAAAATATAGAAAGATATATAGATATAAAGGGTTATTGCGATGGATATTTGTTAATATGTGGCAATTTTGTTAGTATTAACGTGAATATGTTGTTAACGTTAACTTTATCGATGAGGAACCCAGCGAGGTCATCACGGTATTTCAGTGAAGGACAAATCACTGATGTGTAAATCAGCCTCATCATGATTTTAATTTAGCGATCAAAGGAGCTCGCATTATTATTATCCTATTTTCATTTTGAGTTACGGATGCCGGAGTGGGGGGTCCGCCCCGCGTGGAGTTAATTACGTATCTTCTACGGGGGTGGGGATGGGGTAGGTTTGGGTCCCCCAGCTAAATAAAGTCGCCTGATGGTAGCTAAATTAAATACATAGCTAAATAGAGTGAAATAATTGTGATGAGATTATAAGAACAAAAGAATGGAGGGGACTGTAAGAGACTATAAGGCCTACACTAGGGAGTTTGCATGTCTCTTACCACCTGTCATCTGTATCCATAAAATTATCTCACCTTCTCTTAAAACAACTGATAGTTTCAGCATTCACTACATGGTTACTAAGTCCATTCCATTCGTTAACCACTCTATAGGTAAACCAGTTCTCGCCCATTTCTTTCATAAATCTAAATTTGTCCAATTTGAATCTATCATTACGCGTCCCGCCATGTCTTGATAAGATGACCTTGCTTGCATTATCCTTGTTTTTTTTTTTTCGGCAATGGGTGTCTTCAAATTCCCTCGGGGGGTTTGTCCTCTGGAGGAATGGGTGTCGGACATCAGCTAAATATAACCGTTTGGTTTTAATAAGTTGCGATAGTCGAAGGTGACGAGGAGAGATCTTTTGGTCCATGGCGAGGCCAGATATATATATATATATATATATATATATATATATATATATGTATATATATATATATATGTATATATGTATGTATATATATGTATTTATATATATATATATATATATATATATATATATATATATATATATGAGTGGCAGGGTGGTGAGATAAACACCGAGAACCGTTGAAGTTTTATTAACTGACGTTTCGCTCTTAACAGAGCTTCTTCAGAGTGTACAAACATAATCGGGAAATCAACAGTTATATATCTTACATCATTCCGCGTTCCTTCCTTAACCCACCCCCTCCCTCCCTCTCGTACCCTTCAGCTCCTGTAAGATCATCCAGCCGGACATTTTGGACAGCTTAATAAAACCATCACGATGGTTACAGCAGGGCTGGGATGCTATAAAAGCTGCCTCTACTATTTTTTTTTCTTGTCTAACCCTTGTTTTAATATCTCCACTCCGTCCCATTTAGGTAAATGTCCGTATTCCTTCGCATGAATCACCAGGGCGTTTGATGTTCGGTGGGCCCTCAGGTCGCTCTTGTGCTCATATGTCCGCTTGTGTATGCCTCTTCCTGTCTCCCCAAAGTAGTTTAGGTCACAGCCACCACATGGGATTCTGTAAACCATGCTGTTGTTATTATGTTCATTTCTACTCTTACCTCTCACTACTTCACCTATCTTCGTACTGGATGTAGAGAGGTAAGAGTAGAAATGAACATAATAACAACAGCATGGTTTACAGAATCCCATGTGGTGGCTGTGACCTAAACTACTTTGGGGAGACAGGAAGAGGCATACACAAGCGGACATATGAGCACAAGAGCGACCTGAGGGCCCACCGAACATCAAACGCCCTGGTGATTCATGCGGAGGAATACGGACATTTACCTAACTGGGACGGAGTGGAAATATTAAAACAAGGGTTAGACAAGAAAAAAAAAAATAGTAGAGGCAGCTTTTATAGCATCCCAGCCCTGCTGTAACCATCGTGATGGTTTTATTAAGCTGTCCAAAATGTCCGGCTGGATGATCTTACAGGAGCTGAAGGGTACGAGAGGGAGGGAGGGGGTGGGTTTAAGGAAGGAACGCGGAATGATGTAAGATATGTAACTGTTGATTTCCCGATCTTGTTTGTACACTCTGAAGAAGCTCTGTTAAGAGCGAATAGTCAGTTTATATAACTTCAAGGGTTCTCGATGTTTATCTCACAACCCTGCCACTTATTTTGTCGTCCATTCCTCAACATATATATATATATATATATATATATATATATATATATATATACATATGTATACATATATATACATAATAGTGTGTGCATGTATGTATAAATGTATGCATGTATATATGTGTGTATACAGACACACACACACACACACACACACACACACACACACACACACACACACACACACACACACACACACACACACACACACACACATATATATATATATATATAGATATATATATGTATATACACGAGGTCTGTTAGAAAAGTATCCGGCTTTTTTTTTTTTTTAACTTAATGGATTTGAATCAAACGCGCTTGCATGAGCTGACCTTGAACCTTCGTGCGCATGCGTGAATTTTTTCCTGCCTGTCGGTAACGTCAGTTGCTGGTAAGCAGCATATTCGTGAGGTAGAGTGTAGTGCTCTCGGCGGTTTTCATTACAAGGAAAATGACAAAACGACTGGAGCAGGGCTACTGCATCAAATTTTGCCAGAAACTGGGCGACAGCCAGGTGGAAACCAT
>NC_134784.1:15229438-15236938 GCF_046742065.1 Oratosquilla oratoria
ATATATATATATATATATATATATATATATTGACGAAACTAAGGAAATACGAGAACAGGATAGAAATATGAACATAAATGTATAAATTAAATAATAACGAAAACTAAACTAAAATCGAAGCAATATAGCCACAAGTTACGGCTAGAAGGCGCCACCGGATTGAAGGAGACGAAGAGTTTGGAGGCTTGGAAGAGGTGGAAGTCGTCAATTTACGCGACTTGGGTCCAGGTGAGGTAAGGTGGATAGGGTAAGGAGAGGTGGGGGTGAGGTCAGGTCAGGTCATTTTGGGTGATGTCAGGTTAGCTCAGGTCACGTGAGTCAGGTCAGGTCAGGTCAGGTGAAGTGGGGTGAGGTCAGATCAGGTCATTTAGGGGTGAGGTCAGCTCAGCTCAGGTGAGGTGGTAGTTGTAGTCGTAATCATGTAGTTCAGAAGGAACTCCATCACACCTGGCTCGTCCTTGTTGTTTGTTGTTGTTATTATAATTATTATGTCATTGTTGCTACTACCGCCATTATTACTTCCTGCACTGATGTTGGATGGATGGTAATTATATATATATATATATATATGTATATATATATATATATATATATATGAGAGAGAGAGAAAGACAGATGGATATAGATAAATATAGTCAGACATAGACAGAGAGAGATAAAGATAGGAAGGCAGATATAGACAAATATAGGCACACATAGAGAGAGATAGAGATAAAGATAGAGAAAGAGGTCGACGAAATGGAAGGAAGAGAGCTGGAGCGTGGGCTGATCGTGGGCGATTCCAACAAGCAACGCTGTTGCGTGGGTGGACCCTCTTGCGTGGGCGTTGCAGTGCCTACGAACGACGAGGAGAGGGCGTGGGGGGTGCTGGTGGGCGTGGTGTAGTCCCCAGTAGGTAGGGAGGGGGGGAAAGGTGGGAGAAGGGGGGAAGGGGAGGGGAGGGAGATTTTTTTTTATATAACTTTGTTGGGGATGGGGGGTTGCGGGGGGGGAGGAAGGGGGGGAGGGTGTCTACTGGTGGGCGTGGCTGTCCCCCCAGGAGGTGGGAAGTGGGAATTGGGGAGGAAAGGGGGGAAAGAAAGGGGAAGCAGAAAAATATATATTGTTTTCGTATATATAACTTGCGGCGTTGTTATTTCGTGTTTTCCCAAGCCTGCTGCTTGGGTCCAAGTTTGGTGTTTCGGACACCCCACCTCCCACCTACCACCTCCAACTCCCACCTACTTCCTCCAACCTTCACCTACCTCCTCCAACCTCCAACCTTCACCTACCTCCTCCCACCTACCTCCTTCCTCTTCCCTCCCACCTTCCTCCTACCACATCCCCCTTCCCACCCCTCCTCCCTCCTCCCACCTCCCTCTTCCCACCTTCCTTCTCCCACCTCCTTCCTCCCATCTCCCTCCTCCCTCCTCCCACTTCCCTCCTACCTCCATCCTCCTTCCTCCCACCTTCCTTCTCCCACCTCCTTCCTCCCATCTCCCTCCTCCCTCCTCCCTCCTCCCACCTCCCTCCTACCTCCATCCACCTTCCTACCACGTCCCTCTTCCCACCTTCCTTCTCCCACCTCCATCCTCCCATCTCCCTCCTCCTTCCTCCCATCTCCCTCCTCCCTCCTCCCACCTCCCTCCTCACTACCTCCCTCCTCACTACATCCCTCCTCCCTACCTCCCTCCTTCCACCTCTCTCCTTCCACCTCCCTCCTTCCACCTTCTTCATCCCACCTCCCTCCTCCACCTCTTTCGTTTTTGTTTTTGATTTAGTTTAATTTATTTGCTTATCAGTTGGTTTGCAATTTCTTCGTTAATTTTTTATTTGTCCGATTATTTGCTTTTCATTATATTCATTTGTTGATATGTCATTGATATTATTATTATTTTTATTATTATTATTTGTTTTTATCACTATTATTACTATTATTAGTATTATTTTTATTATTATTATTATTATCATTATTATTATTATTATTATTATTATTAGTATTATTATTATTATTATTATTGCTATTATTATTATTATTGTTATTATTATTATTATTGTTATTATTATTATTATTGTTATTATTATATTATTATTATTATTATTATTATTATTATTATTATTATTATTATTATTATTATTATTATTATTATTATTATTATTATTATTATTATCATTATTATTACTATTTTGAGTAGTAGTAGTAGTATCATTATTATTATTGTTATTATCAATTATTACTGTAATTATTATTATCTTGTTATTATCATTATTTTTTTATTTATTCGTTTATTTATTTATCTACTTATTAATTATCTTGCAAGAATTTTTTTAGAAAGAAATTAAAGTATAGAATGATCGTCATTAATCAGACGTTGTAGACACGGGATCAATTTGTGGTGGACGACACGACCGAAAATCGTTCGAACGAACCCGAACGACTGCGAAAATAGTTGCAGACCCCGAGTTGGTGGACAGTATATGAATTTCTAATGTGTAAGGTTTGATTTGTTAAGGAGGAGGGACGAGAAAGAGGGAGGAGGAGGAGGAGGAGGAGGAGGAGGAGGAAAAAGAGGACGAGGAAAATTAGGATAGAAAAGGAGGTGGAGGAAGAGCAGGAGGAGGAGAAGGGTAAGGAGGAGGAAGGTTCTGGTCAAGGAGAGAGAAGGAGGAGGAGGAGGAAGGGGAGAAGAAGGAGATGGTAAAAGAGAAGAGGTGGAGGAGGAGAAGGAGGAGTAGTAGTAGTAGGAGGAGGTGATAAAGGAGAAGAGGTGGAAGAGGAAGAGAAGAAGGAAGAGTAGGAGGTTGGGGGAGGAGGTTAAAAAAGGAAGTGGGGTGGGTGGGGGTGGGGGGAAGAGTTGTTCCTGCGTAAGCTCCCCCCATCCCCCACCCCCCACCCCCGGCATCTCATTTGTTTCTGGGACGACGCTTCTCATACCGGGAGGAATACCGGATGCTCTGTTGCTGGGGACCAAGAAGAGGAGGAGAGGGGGGGGGAGCAAGAGGAGGAGGAAGGGGAGGGTGGAGAAAGAGGAAGGGGGAGAAGAGAAGAAGAGGTGGAGGAAGAAGAAGAAGAGGAAGAAGGGGAGGGCGAAGAACGAAGAGGAGAAGGTGGAGGAAGAGGAGAAGAAGATGTGAAGGACCAATAGGATGAGGAAAGAGAGAAGGAGGAGGAGAGGTGGAGAAAGAAGAGGAAAAGGATGAGGAAGGGGGAGAGGGGAGAAGGAGGAGGATTAAGAAAGGGGGAGGAAGTTAAGGGCCAATAGACGGACCTATCTTTTCTCCCTCGAGACTTCTTCTCCCCACCCCCCACCTCCACACTGCTCCCCCTCCTTTTCCTCTCGTCCACATTACTCCCCCCCCTCCTTTTCCTCTTGTCCACATTACTCCCCCCTCCACTCTCTCCCCCTCTTCCTTCCCCTTCCCCTTCGCCTCTCTCCCCTCTCCCTTCCCCTTCGCCTCTCTCCCCCTCTCCCTTCCCTTCCCCCTCTCCCCTCCATATCCTCTCTTCCCCCTCTCCCCTCCATATCCTCCCATTCCCCATACCCTTATCCCCTCCACTTTCTCCCCTCCTCTCCACTTTCTCCCCTCCTTTCTACTCCACATCTCCCTCCCCCTCCCAACTTCTTTTTCTTCTCCCCCACACTGCTTTCGCTCTCTCCCCATTCCCCTCTTCCCTCTACCAGTCCCCTCTCCCACTCCCCCTCTCAGTCCCCTCTTTCTTTTCCTCTCCCCTTTCTCCTTGCCGTTTCCCCTGCCCCCCCCTCTCCCATCGGAGGCCATGGGTGTGTGTGGGTGGGGAGGGAGGGAGGGGGGGGGGGGTCCTTCATCCATTTTCCATTCAGGCTCTGTTTCCTCCGGCAGCAGCTTTGTCCTTCTTTGTCCTAACTCTCTCTCTCTCTCTCTCTCTCTCTCTCTCTCTCTCTCTCTCTCTCTCTCTCTCTCTCTCTCTCTCTCTATCTCTCTCTTTCTCTCTCTCTGCCGCCAGGCGATTTTATTCATCTAAGGGAATTCTCCGTTCAGGACGTTAAGGGTTCGAATCTGTCCTGAATGTCGGAAGGTTGATGATTTCTATATCTATAGATTAATTTATTTGTATTATTTTGTTTTATTTCAATTTACTTTTTATTCTATTCTGTTTGATTCTATTTGTTATTTTATTGTGTATTGTTTGGTCTTACTAAATTTTATTCTGTTCAATTTGATTTTGGATTATCTTATTTTGTATCATCTTATATTGTTCGATTCAATTTGATTTTATCTAATTTCATTTAAATCTATTTAGATTAATTTTATTTTATTTTATTTTCATTTGTGTGTGTGTGTGTGTGTGTGTGTGTGTGTGTGTGTGTGTGTGTGTGTGTGTGTGTGTGTGTGTGTGTGTGTGTGTGTGTGTGTGTGAGAGAGAGAGAGAGAGAGAGAGAGAGAGAGAGAGAGAGAGAGAGTCATTTATAGACAACAGGATCCAGGCCACGTGCTTTCCTGCTTGACCGCAAATCACAGTTCTTGGCCAAAGGTCACGTCTTCCAGGAAATTTGACGAAGAACGTGGGAGTGCCGAAGACATCAAGGCTCCTTGGAAATTGTACAAAAATTTTACTTTCGCGTACCGGGCATTAGGAATCGTTGTTTGAAACTTCAAAATAATCCTTCACCCGAAAAGCGTAATAGTTCCACATTATTTGGAAACTTTGCACAATAATGCCGAAGAACTGCAGAAAAAAGAAAAAGAAAAAAGTAATACTAAAAATAATTGCACAAAATTTGACTTTGGCGGACCGGACCTTGGAAATCGTCGTTTAAAAACCTCAAAATAGTCTCACCTGAAACGTGCAACAGTCCCTCCTTATTTTTAGGAATGCTGCCAAATGTACGATGTCACTCGGCTGGTCCTGTTTGTAGAATTCCTAAGGATACGTTCATTAGTTTACTTAGCTTACATTTTGGATTTGTGTAGAATAATTCGATTGACTTGATAAAACATCTTTCATATGAATAAAATCCTCTGTTATCAACCATAGAAATACTGATAACACCTTATTACCAGATAGATTATGGTAGGAAAGAGGCCTTTGTTCAGCAGTGGACTCAAAATGGATAATTGATTGATTGATTGGTATATAAAATTAATAATTTTTTCCTTTTGTCGGTAATTGACTTTATTTAGATAAAAATACAAATTTAATTGATTGATTAATTCATTGATTGACATAAGTTTACATTTTTTTTCTTGGCGATGAGAATACAATTGTCGATGCCGATAGGTCGACATTTTCGAATAGGTAACTACCTGTGGGTATTGGAGGTCACGCCGACTTAGACACTGAGAAATCGAACATAAACGGTCGAAGATTGAGCTTAAACGTTCGGAAAATTGAACTTAAATGTTGCAAAAATTGGTCTTCTTTGATGGTGGCAGCGGTGGGACGTGACGTTTGAGACGTTTATAACGTTTACAGAAGTGAGGAAGTCACGCTAAGAGGACACCTTTAGCATTGCCACCTTTGCCCTGTATGTTACACGGGCTGCCAGGTCAAGTATTCGTTATCAGTGGCTGTTGAGCTTGCACCTAGGTTCGTGATCGACAGTTACTACCCTTCCGGATGAGAGCTCAGCGCTCGTATACGGCCCGATCTATGGGTAATGCTACGACATTTTATACACACTCATCCACTTCCTCAAAATGGACAAAAACTACTTACAGTATTAGAGAAAACTTTCACGACGTGAGCGCGGTGTTAGCTTGGTACCACAGTGTGTGTGTGTGTGTGTGTGTGTGTGTGTGTGTGTGTGTGTGTGTGTGTGTGTGTGTGTGTGTGTGTGTGTGTGTTTGTGTAATTCACCATGGTCTTGGATCACGTGTTGGACTCGTGATCGACAGCTATTACCCTCCTGGAAGAGAGCTCAGAGCTCATATATGACCGATCTATGGGTAATGCTGTGACCCTACACGCACACACACACCCAACTGCCGGCCCACGAGAGTTGGAATAACGACTCGCAGCGCAGAGATACTGAAATTATTTGATCTCTGGGCGGGATTCGAACCCGGACCGCCGTTGTGGCGGCCGCGATCGCTACCACTGCGCCACGCGCGCGCGCGCGCGTGTGTGTGTATGTGTGTGTGTGTGTGTGTGTGTGTGGGTATGTGTATGTGTGTGCGTATGCGCACGCGTGCGTGATGCAAATACTCTCTGTGGGTCTACCAGCAAGAATCTTTGGTCAGAAATTGTATGCACGACATATATATATATATATATATATATAAATATATATATATATATATATATATATATATATATATATATTCCTGTTTTCTTCCCTACATTCATTTCAAACCTCCCCCCCCCACCCTCACCGGCCCTCCTTCTCCCAACCCTCACCGGCATTGCCTCCCGCCGTACCTCCTATGAATCCTTTAAATTGTTTTTCGTTGTTTACTTGCACGCACGTACGCACGAACACGCATGGCCGAGAATAGGCGAATGAATAAAAAACAAACAAACAAACAAATAAAATAAGAAATAAAAGATAAATGGATTAGTGGAAAAATGCGAAAAAGAATAAGTGAATGAGTAGATTATTAAGTAAATTAAATATGAGTTAGTAAATGTGTAAAGATATAAATAGGTAATTTAAATTAGTGAATACGTCAATAGGGACATTGACAGAAACATAAAAACATGTAAATAAAACACATGAAAAAATTAACAAATAGAAAAATAGTACTGACCCCAAAACGCGCTGATTTTGGTAGCTCACACAACACGAACCACTTTCAAAGTTGGCAGAAAAAAAGATTAACTGCTGCTCCTAAATTCTCGTCCAAAAATGGTACAACTGAGCTCAAGGTTACAAATCACAGAGAGAGTCTGAGAGAGAGAGAGAGAGAGAGAGAGAGAGAGAGAGAGAGAGAGAGAGAGAGAGAGAGAGAGAGAGAGAGAGAGAGAGAGAGAGAGAGAGCAGAAGCGTTAAAACTTAATACCTGCAATGCAAAGCCTTTGTAGAACCGAGTGGAAGGGGTCGGTTGGAGAAGGGGAGGAGGTAAAGGACTAAGGCTGCTGGGTCCTTCCAAAGGCCACCAAAAGCAGTTCAGTTACAATGTAAGTCAGTGGAGGCGTTCACACACAACCGCGGCGGTACCACAGAGTCAAAGCAAAATTGCACGGTGTGTGAACGTCTCCAATGACTTACATTGTTATTGAACTGCCGCGGTTCAAACAGCTAGTGTGAACAGGACCTAATACCTGTACCTTTAAAAACCTTTCACCAACCCTTTAAAAAAGTATAAATCTGTCTACTGTTCTGTTTATGATTATCTGGCTTGTTACCTCATACACAAAATCTACTCAACCTACTCATAAATGATTCATAAATCGTCAATGAAATTATTTAAATTTGACTTCCTGATGGATCCCATCCACGATCCAGTCTGGTCCGATCCGACCAGAAGTGTCTGGCGGTCTCAAAACCAGATCTCTACCGTGGATGGAGGCGACAGGCTTGGCGAAAGGTTTTTCAAAGT
>NC_134784.1:15241938-15244438 GCF_046742065.1 Oratosquilla oratoria
CCAAAGACCATAATAACCTAGTAGTTTCACCTTACCAAGATAACTTAACTATTGTTCCTAAATTACTCAAGAATTTTGATACCAACGTATCCTTCAGAAACAATAACACAATCAAACAATACCTAATTAATAATTCTAAAAATTGCCAAAAAGCCTGTGTGTACAAAATTCCTTGCAAAATATGCGATGTATTCTATATCAGCCAAACTGCAAAAGATTTTCCTGTTAGAATAAAACAACACAAGAAATGTGTCAAAGACGGGAATGAGTCAAGTGCCATTTCTAAACACTTAAGCATTTTTAATCACCCTATCAACTGGGAAAACGCTAGAGTGATTACTTTCAACAATAATATTGTCGAAAGAAATTTAATTGAAAGTGGTCTTATTAAATTTACAAATGATAACAACTTCAGCCTCAACTTGGGATTATATAAGATAGATAATCATATCTATAAAGAAATAGCCAACAATTACCAAATGTAAGAATGCTAGACGTGTGACCCACACCCGGACAATTCGTCCACCACCTCTCCTAGTGTAGTTCCTTATGCCCTTGTCATACTATACTATGTTTGCTGTACCCTCTTTCTTCGTAATTTACACTGAAGATGTAATATACGAAAGCGCTCTGCTCCGTTTGTTTATTTTCTAAAGTGGTTACCTCGCATGTATGTATATATATATATATATATATATATATATATATATATATATATATATATATATATATATATATATATATATATATATGAAAATTAACATTCTCCATGCAGTATATTTCTGATAGACATAGAACCCAAATTTCGTCTACTTATTTAATTATTCAATTGTTTAACTACGTATTTATCAATTACTTAATGCATTTATTTTTTTTATTATTTTTTATTGTCGGACCTGGATGGGATTCGAATCCAGACCACCGTGGTGGCAGCCGGGAACTCTGTCACCGGTCCTGTTCGGCCGGCATGCACGTTAACGGGCACATTTGACGGGAAAACAAACAAATAGCTGGAGATTCGACCCAGCCAGGCGCAAGTTAATATCGTGAACCCACAGCAGGCTTCCCTCCCACATCCCTCGTTTCTTTGTCTTCTTTTTTTTAAAGACACAAAGCAATTATTATGGTGTACAATATCTTCTTGACAATGCTAGGCGCCATGATTGTCGCACCGCACTCCACACGCTACTGGCATCGTCGGGCACGCCCGCCCAGCTATTCATCAACTCAGTCGTGTGGACAACATTCACGGGCAGGCCCGACAGATTTTGCCCACCAACCGCGCTGCCCGACGGACACGCCCGATCGTCTGGACACGGCTTTACAATCCTCTTCCCAAATACAAGCAAGTGCTTAGATCGATCCAGGGAGTGACCGGACGTAATAGAATCAGAAATGAAGAAATTAGAGCGATATTGAATATAACATTTGTACTGGAAATGAATGAAAAGCAAAAATTGAGATGATACTGACATGTCAAAAGGATGGAAAATATGCGAAGAAATTCCTAGAGTGGGTTCCTCTCGGTAGGAGGTCTGTAAGACGCCCAAAGATACGATGGACCCAAGGAGTGGACGAGGCTGTTGAAAAGGAGGGGAGGAAATTGACAAGAAATCAACAGAGATAAGAACTTTCGGGACCGAGATCTATGGTGAAGATTCATAGAGGCCGGACAGTAACAGGCTTTGTGTGCCTTGCGCCTGGTGTGTGTGTGTGTGTGTGTGTGTGTGTGTGTGTTCGTGTTCGAGTTCGAGAGTGATTTAGAGAGAGAGAAAAGTAGGGTGCTAAGAGGATCGATATGTCTTTTATAGATGATAGAAAACCATAAAGGATAGAAAACATCGTTTGTTGGAGTTCAAGTGACCTCGTTCGTGTATTGTGACGTTGACACAGTTGTGACCTTGACCTAGGTTTGTAACTCTTTCATAATGGAAATGAATTTGATTTGAAACATAGAGAAGGCATTCTGAAGTTGGATTCAGACATTCGAAAAATAGTGCGCGCGCACACACACACACACACACACACACACATAGCATTACCCATAGATCGGACCTACGAGCTCTGAGCTCTCTTCCAGGAGGGAAATAGCTGTCGATCACGAGTCCAACACGTGATCCAAAGACCAAGTGAATACAAAGTCCAAGTGAATACACACACGCGCGCGCGCGCGTAGGCACAGTTACACACTCATACTCACACACACGTAAACACAAGCCAGTGAGAATGTAGAATTGAAAATATGATAAGATAAATAGAGACGTATGCACAAAGAGGTCAGGAGAAATGAAAATTATTTTCTAATTTGAAAGAGATAGATAGATAGATATATATATAGATAGAGAGAATTGGCCAGAATATATAAAACAAAACTCATTTTGAAGTTTAAGAAGGAAATAGCCAAGAACTGTTTGACCAACAGAGATTCGTATGTACACGTACACACACACACACACACACACACACACACACACACACACACACACACACACACACACAC
>NC_134784.1:15246938-15254438 GCF_046742065.1 Oratosquilla oratoria
CCGTAAGAAATATGCCAAATATTAGGGCTTTATTTGAATTCCTGTCAATATCAGAGGCCATTAGGAATTTTAGCTTCTTCTTCATCATCCGTCACACATTCATCACCGGAGACTTTGAACCCAGAACATAAGAATGGTGGAGACTGCAGGAGGCCATAAGGCCTACACTAGACAGTTCCGTGTCCCTTCCCACCTGTCATCCGAAGAATCTTAATGTTAATTGCAGTCTTCTAAAAAAAAGTATTAATTCTTGTCGTATATTTGAAATGAATATTTAGAATTCGGAAGCACACAAGCAAATTACGCACTTATTGCCTTCTAACATAAGGTCGATATTACCAAACACGTGAACATCAGGACTTGGAAGCATGCACACACACGCAAATTATGGCCTTATTGCCTTAGAGCATAAGGGCTGTATTACTAAACATACGAAGATGTAGGATTCGGAAGTACACACGCACATAAATTGCGGTCTTGTTGCCACCTTACATAAGGTTCATATTACCAAACGCGTGAAGTCATTTGAAACCCTTTAATTTTTTTATATTGGACAACTTTTGACAATTTGAACGCGTGGTCATTGTACATCGAAACTCTAGAACCTGTTTGAACCGGGCGGAAACCGCGGCGGTGCCACATAGGGAAAAACTGCGCGGTTGCATATGAAACCCTCCATTGACGTAGATTGTAACTGAACAGCGGCGGTTCAACCGCTAGTGTGAACTGGGCTAAACACCAGACACTGCAGTGGAACTTTGTTAAGATTTACAAAATTTTGTGAAAATTGAATAATTTCTCTAAAATACAATTAGATTTACAATTACTTCTTCTTCCTTCATACTTTTTCATCATTAGTTACATATACACATGATACATTCGCATTGTGATTCAACTTTGGTCTTGGATCACGTGTTGGGCTCATGATCGACAGTTACTACCCTACCGGGTTCAGAGCTCATATATGCCCGATCTATGGGTAATGCTGTGACCTCACACACACACACACACACACACACACACACACACACACACACACACACACACACACACACACACACACACACACACACACACACACACACACACACACACACACACACACAACTCCTTTCCCACGAGAGTTGGAGCGCCGGCTCGCATCGCAGCGATGCTGAAATGATTTCAGCCCAGGGCGGGAATCAAACTCTAACTGCTGGATTGGTGGTTGCGAAAGATACCATTGCGCCGTCAAGCATGGTGCACATACACTTTTGCATATACGAAAATGTAATCCCAGCTATGATCAACCGATTTGAATCTTGAAAAAAATGAAGATAGAGACAAAGAGAAAATGGAGCAATTGAGATATCAATGCTGGTAAGAACATAAAATCAGTGATTAACGAATGAAATAGGCACCACGTAGTGAGTGCTGAAACAAGAGGTCGTTTTAACGCCTTCGATACGATGGCGTCTACACAGGCGTCATGAGTAGCGAGTAGGTATACGAAGATGCCATGGTCGGCGTCTTGATTATATTTACTTTGTAGTTGTAGCTAATTGACCCCCATATTCTGTGAAGTGGCCTCATCATGTTTTCTGTGGTTATTAAAATTCAGAGTGAAAGAGAACAAGTAATACAGCTGTAACTTTATATTCTGTAATACAAGTATTGTGATGCATCATCTTACATCAGGCAGGTAATGTTAGATAACTTTATGGATGGGGATGAGAGATAGTAAGGGACATGGAACTGCCTAGTGTAATCCTTATGGTCTCTTGCAGTCTCCTTCATTCTTATGTTTTTATGTAACAATGGGAGGAAGAAGGTAAGTTGGGAAATGTATGGGGATAGGAAGTAGAATCTAACGGATAACAATACATATATTATCCGACGTTGGATTTGGAAAAATCAATTCAAGCATCGTGTGAATCTCTCTCTCCAAGAGCTCGACCGAACTCTATGAGGTTCCCGAACTTTTGACCGGCGGACAATTGGCCAAGTTTGCGTTTATCCATATGTCCACTCGGTCAAATGTCCGCTCAGTCGAATATCCGCTCGGTCGAATGTCCGCTTGGTCAAATACCCGTCGGCCAAATATCCGCTCGGTCGAATATCCGCTCGGTTGAATGTCCGCTCGGTCAAATATCCGTCGACCAAATATCCGCTCGGTCAAATGTCCGCTCGGTCAAATGTCCGCTCGGTCGAATGTCCGCTCGGTCAAATGTCAGCTCGGTCAAATATTCGTCAGACAAATATCCGCTCTGTCAAATGTCCGCTCGGTCAAATGTTTGCTTGGCCAAGTGTCCGCTCGGTCAAATGTCCGCTAGGTCAAGTGTCCGGTAGGTCAAATGTCCGGTAGGTCAAACATCCGTCGGGCAAATATCCACTCGGTCAAATGGCCACTCGGTCGAATGTCCGCTCGGTCAAATGTCCGCTCGGCCAGATGTCTGCTCGGTCAAATATCCGTCAGGCAAATATCCGCTCGGTCAAATGTCCGCTCGGTCGAATGTCCACTCGGTCAAATGTCCGCTCGGTCAAATGTCTGCTTGGCCAATTGTCTGTCGGCCAAATGTCAGTCAGTCAAATGTCCGCTCAGTTCGAATGTCTTTCGGCCAAACGTCTGCTCGGTCATCCGTCCAACCACGCTTTTTGGAGCAGATACTCGAAGGAGGAAGAGGAGGAGGAAAAAGAGAAGCAAAAGGAGGAAGTGAAGGAGAAAGAGGAGGAGGAGGGGGAGGAGGACGACGAGCCATCAGTGTCACGCAAGAGTGGGGAGATCCAAGGTGACCTTTCGAACTCGGTTAGTGACGCTGACGAGGTTAAGACCCCCCTCCCCCCATCTCCCCTCTCCCTTGGCGCCACTCGCCTTAGTCCTTTTCCCACTCATCCTCTCCCGTCCCCCTCTTTCTCTCCCTCCTCTTTCTCTTCCTCCTCTTTCACCTTTTTCTCTTCCACTTCATTTGCCTCTTGTTTCTCCTCCTCCTTCTCTTCCTCCTCCTCCTCCTCCCACTACTCCTTGCTCTCCGCCCCGCACTCCTCCTCCTCCTCCTCCTCCTCCTCCCCCCTCCTTTCCATTTCCCTCATCTTCTTTCTCTTTTCCCTACTCCTCCTCTTCCTTCTTTACCTCCAACGACTCTCTGTTGCCGTGTATTGTTGTGCAGAGCGCCTTCTTACGCTCTTTGCCTGTTTTGGTCCATTCCATTTTTCTTTTAATTTATTTTTCCACCGTCTCTTCTGTTTCCACCCACCCTCACCATTCAATTTGTATTTCTATTGTATTTTTTTTTTGTTTTTTTTCTTGTTTTCCAAACCCAATACTCCTTTTTCCTCTCCACATCCCCCCCCTCTCTCTGTATGTTTGTCTGTCTCCGTTTCTATTTCTCTCTCTCTCTTCTCTCTCTCTCACTATCTACCTATCTGTCTATCTATCTCGCTATCTCTCTCTTTCGCCATCTCTCTCTCTCTCTCTCTCTCTCTCTCTATATATATATATATATATATATATATATCTATCTCTCTCTCTCTCTCTCTCTCTCTCTCTCTCTCTCTCTCTCTTTCTGTGTGTGTGTAAGCGTTAGAAGATTAGAAGTCTACGCCAGGAAGCGCTGTTTAGTTGCGGCCGAAACCGTCACCATTGACCTAGTATGTGTAGGCCGACGTTGCGTCGCTTCCCCGCCTGTTCAGGGCGCCTGGTCAAGATGACTTAGCAGGCAACAGGTACCGGGACTCGAACTGACGACTACTTGCTCTTGAGTTCGAGACGGTATCTACTGGGTTATCGCGTGGCCCTTTTCTTTCGTATACAGTGCATCTTTTAAAGACTAGTTCAACATTGGCAGGTACAAACACAATATATATGGGGAGGAGGATCTCTCACTTGAGCCAGCGATGGTGATTGGGTTTCTCTGTACAACAATATCAACAACAAAAACCAACAACAACCCAGCCATCTCGTATTCTCTATTATCCACCCATCACCTTCTCCCTATGAACACGCCTATATGCATTCCTGTAACTCCCCTGTACAGCCAGAGATATATGTTCAACTTTGCTTTTTAATTGGATAATAGATTTGACTGTAAATGAGTCATAACGAGGGAGAATGATTTGTAAATTAGTGAAACATTTTACTTGGTTGTTTCAAATTTTTAACTCAGGATTATTATGAACAGGTCTCTGGCCAATGGCAGTCTATTTCATTTAGCTGAAGATTGAACTTTAGCCTGAGAAGAGCCATAAGAACTTATGAATGGAGGAGACTTCAAGAGACCATAAAGCCTACACAAGGCAGTTCCATGTCCACTACCACCTGTCATCCCCATCCATAAAGTTAGGTCATCCTCTCTTAAAACGACCAATACTTTCAGCGCTCACTACATGGTTATTAAGTCTATTCTATTCGTTAACAACTCTATTCGTAAACTAGTCCTTGCCAATTTCCTTCTCAAACCTGATTTTGTCCAATCTAAACCCATTACTACGAGTCTTGCCCTGCTGATCTTGTCCGCATCACCCTTGTTAAAGCCATTGGCCCATTTGAACACCTCTATTAGATCCTCCCGAACTTTCCAGAGAGTGTAAGTTAAGGTGCCTAAGTCTGTCTTCGTAAGGTAGATTTCTAAGCATTTGTGTAATTTTGGTTATTCTCCTCTGTACTGATTCTACCCCCTCTACACCCACCCGTCTCTTATGTAAATAAAATCACCTGTTGACAATATAGTCGAGATTTATGTTAATACCAAACTAAGGTTCTCGTTGGCCGAAAGGATAGCCCCGGTTACACCTACGCGACTCGTGAGTTCGTTTGAGAAGAAACTACCTCGGTTACAATCTTTGTTTTTCAAAGATCCAAAAGTCAAATCACCTTTGCGTCATAAACTAAGAAGCTGAATGACGAAATAAGAGAAGTTCAACCTATACGAATGTTAGACACAGCATTGAATTGTAGACTTAGGGAAGTCTAGAGTACTGTAAGGGAAGTCGTCTTCCAGCTTTTCAAATTCGCAACATTTGACGAGAATCGTGAGCGTGTGACTCTCAGGGGCTTCTGGGCATAGCAAAGGTCAATGCGAATATTACAGGTTACTGGGCTTCCACGGGCTTCATCAGCGTCGACCATTTTGTGTTCAAAGGATTACAAAGGAGGAGCATGCTGACAGGAGACATTTTGGTCCATAACTAGGTCGGAAGCAAAAAATTATGATAATGATAAATAAATAAATAAAAACAATATTAATATAGATAATGATATAAGATAAATAGGTAAAATTAAATTATAGATAAACAGGTAAATAGTAAATAATAATGAGTGGATATATAAATAGTAAAAATAATAATCAAATAAATAATAATAAACAAACAGACAAATAATAACAAAAAATAATATAGAATAATTGGCAGGCATGACAACATCTTGCTTTGGTGTTTATCTAAATGATTCTTAAAGCTTCGAACTGAACTACATTGCACTGCCTCTTTAGAGAGTTTGTTCCATTCATTAATTACACGGTTGGTGAGGTTGTTTCTACCCACATCCAAATTAAATATATTTCCTGACAGTTTGAGACTATTATTTCTTGTCTGATTCTCATTCAATGTGAACATTTGGTCACTTTTGATGTCAATTTCCTTTAGAGTCTTAGACCTGTATCAAGTCACCTCTGAGTCTACGCTTTTCTAGGGGAAATGGATTCATATGTTTTAGTCAATTTTCGTATGGAATCAGTTTTGTGTACTTTTTCCAATCTGTCTTTAATGAGATTCGATGACCATACGGAAACAGCATATTCCAAATATGGACGAACTAACAATTTATATAGCTTGTTAATGAGTGATGGACTTTTGAAGTCAAAAGATCGCGCAATCAGTCCTAGAATCTTATTTGCTTTCTCAGAGGCTGAAATGCACTGCTTAGATGATTTGAGATCGTTACTGATAATTACGCCGAGATCTTTTTCACTATCCACTTTTGTTAACGAATTTCCAAATAACTTGTAATCGTACTTAATGTTATTTTTACCTATGTGCATAACCTTGCATTTACTTGTGTTAAATTTCATTATCCACTTTTCAGACCATTGCTGTAGTTTATCTAAATCTTCTTGAATATCTAATTGATTTAAGTGATCATTTGCCATCCCGCACAGTTTTGTATCATCAGCAAATTTGGAGACAATAGATTTCAGTCCATGGTCTATATCATTTATATATACTATGAATAGAAGTGGCCCAAGAACGGAGCCCCGAGGAACTCCACTGGTAAAAAATTTCCATCTAGAAGTTTTGCCATTTAGAACAACTCTGTTTTCGATCGTTTAACCAATTACTAGTCCAACCTAATAGGCTACCAGTTATTCCTTGTGAAGCTAATTTAGTAATTAGTCTTTCGTGGGGGACAGTATCCAAAGCTTTTGCGAAGTCTAGATTTATTAAATCTATATTGTTTCTTTTGTTATAATTCAAGATGACTTTGTTGTAAAATTCAGGTAAGTTAGTCACGAGAGAACGTTTCCGTCTGAATCCATGCTGGCTATCATTTATCAAACAGTTACTTTCTAAATTATGTTCGATAGCATCAGTTTCCATCATTTTTCCTACGATTGAAGTCAATCTTATAGGCCTGTAGTTATTTGGTTTCTTTTTGTCATCTTTTTTGAATATGGGAGTAACGTTAGCTAGCTTCCATTTTCTTGGGACATTTCCGGATATGGTGGATTTCTTGAAAATAATTTCTAATGTAACAACAATATAATTTTTCATTTCCTTAAAGAATTTTGGATGCCAACCGTCAAGCCCTGGTGTTTTATAAACTTTGAGTTTTTCTATATACGACTTCGGTTACAATATTTTATTTTTCAAATCCCCAAACATCAAAGTATCTTTCAATCATAACAAAGCTGAATGATGAACTAAGATATTGTAAACTTCTACGAATGTTAGATATACTTCAAAGCGTCATTGTAGACAAACCTCGCCAATGACTTTTCGTTGTGAAAATGTAATTTAGGTTTCCTCACACGCAAGTAAATACCTGAGGTGCTCGGGGTATCTCACCCCTGGATCTGACACACGCACGACACGCGCATTCGGTCACGCACGTTCGGTCACGCACGTTCGGGATCCAGAAATGGCCTTGTAAGTTTACGCAGATACACGTAACACCTCCACGGTTTGTCCCCTCCATCCTTCGCAAGCTCCTCCTCAGCCCTCCTCCACATCCCTCCGTCAGTACCTGGTCATCAACTCATCATTTTTCCACAGCTCAGAGCCCTCCCCTCCTCCACCCTCCTTCCCCTTCACCCTCCTTATCCACTTTTACCCACAACTCCTTTTTCCTCCCTTTCTGTCTTTTTTTTACATCCCCTCCACTCTCCTACCCCACCCTCACCCTTCTCACTCTTCTGTCTCCACCCCTCCCACTCCTCCATGTTCTCCCTCCTTCACCTCCTCCCTCTCCTCCCCCGCCTTCCAGTTCTCTCTCCTTCTCCTTTAACTTCCCCACCTCCACTTTCCTCC
>NC_134784.1:15256938-15259438 GCF_046742065.1 Oratosquilla oratoria
GGATACCTGTTTGTGTATATGAATATGTTTATCCTTATGAATGTGTTTGCATGTGTGTCAGTGTGCTTATGACTGGATGTGTTTGTGCGTGCGTGCGTGCGTGTGTGTGTGTGTGTGTGTGTGTGTGTGTGTAAGTGCATGTGTGTTTGTGTGTGTGTGTGTCCCTGTATTTATGTATGTTAATGTTTATATCTTTGTGAGGTTGGTTATGTTTGTATGTGTGCGTATCGGTGTGTGTGTGTGTGTTTGTATATGTTTGTGTGTGTGTGTGTGCGCGCGTGTGTGTATGCGTGTGTTTATGCGTGTGATTTCATGTGTGTATGCATTTCCTGGGTGTATGTGTGTGTGGGTGTGTATGTGTATTTGTGCATTTCTCTGTGTGAGTGCATGTGTGTGTGTGTGTGTGTGTGTGTGCGTGTGTATGTATGTGTGTGTGTGTGTGTGTGTGTTTGTGTGTGTGTGTGTGTGTGTGTGTGCGTGTCTGTGTGTGTGTGCGCGTGTGTGTATGTCTGTGTTTATGCGTGTGTATTCGTATGTGTATGCATGTTCCTAGGTGTATGTGTGTGTGGGAGTGTATGTATTTGTGCATTTCTCTGTGTGAGTGCGCGCACGTGTGTTTGTGTGTGTGTACGTGTCACTTATTCGTACATACTCGCAATTGTACCAATTGTACACGTTTACATATTTACCTCCACAATTGATATTATTTATTCATTTTTGATAAATATTAAAATGCAATTTATTATGTGCGATTGTGTCGTTGTGTTGATTTATCTAAATAAAGTAAAATTAAAAAAGAATGTGAACGAAAATAAACGAAATTGATCATTTTTTTTCTTTCTTTCCAGGTAAGGGTGACCGATGTGACTCCTTCGGAGGGGAACCAGTAACGTCGAAGGGAGAGCTCGAGTGACATGAACTCGCGGTAAAAAAAAAAAAAAAAAAAAAAAAAAAAAAAAAAAAGCCGTTAGATCAATAATGAATGAATGAAGTAAGAAATTAATAAATAAATTAATAGATCAAAACATATATAAGTAAATAAATATACAAACCTATAAGAAAACAAAAGACACAAAGAAACAAATATATAGATAAATAAACAAATAAATTAATAAATAGATAAATTGTTAGGCTGGTGGTCTATGCCCCATGTTGGGCGCCAAATGTTAGGTTGGTAGGCTGCCGCACGTCGGACAGTCAGTTAGACTGGTTGAAAGCAAACTCTGGTGGATATAGAGCTGGTTTTATTTAACAATGAAATGTTGGGCGCCAGTGGGGGAGGGGGAGGGACGAGACGGCGAGGTAGGTGACGACTATGTTTCAAGTCGTGTCTCCTGGCAATCTGCTTGCAAGGGAGTAGAAGATGGGGGGAGGAGGCGAGAAAACAAGAAGCAGCGAGCTAGGCTCACGTATGCTACTCCGAGGCTATCTGCATATTCAGGCGTTGGTCCATCCTTTATATACACGAGCAGGTCATGACCCGTGCTCTTAATTGGCGTGAGATCGCGTGTGCTGTGTGGGAAGTCGGAGGCAAAACATTCTGACACCGGTGACTCACGAAGACAGAGGGTAGGGGTTTCTTAATGAATCCAGTGTTATGTGTCACGTGGCCGGCCGAGATGAAGGCGCTGGTTAGTCATCCTGGTGCCCCACGAGTGATTCCCTCAAGGAGGCTTTGTCCCACCCGTGGGCCTCAAGGAAGCTCTGGGTCGCGTCTCACCTGGGCAGACGCAAAAGTGTCCCATGGGGCCACCTGGAGGTCAGCAAGGTCATGAGACACCGAGAGGTGAGACGAAGGAGTGAGGACCGGTGAGTGATGAGGTGAGGACCGATCGTGATGACTACTGTTACCTTAAACAAAATAAGATATAATAATATAACATGAAAAGGACAATGGCAACAGATTAAAATATAATTTCAGACTCATTCACCTATATTTACAAGAGTGTCCTTTTATCTTCGGACATTCATATTATTTCGCTTGTTTTTGTCGTATTATTTCGCGCGTCAGTGGATCGTCTTCTATTGGCTTTTGTAGAAAACTGGGCAGATCTGTGTACGTGTGTATGTGTTTACATGAGTGTTTGTGTGTGTATATGTGTGTAGGTGTGTGTGTGTGTGTGTGTGTGCGCAGGTGTGTATGTGTGTGTGTGTGTGTGTGTGTGTGTGTGTGTGTGTGTGTGTGTGTGTGTGTGTGTGTGTGTGTGTGTGGTTCTATATACGTGTGTATGTTTATGTTTGCGTGTGTATGTGTGTGTATTCACTTGGTCTTTGGATCACGTGTTGGACTCGTGATCGACAGCTATTTCCCTCCTGGAAGAGAGTTGGAGTAACACCCCTCAGCGCTGCGATACTGATACTATTTCAGCCCCGGGCGAGAGTCGAACCCGGACCTCCGTAGTGGCAGGCCAGAGTTCTAACCATGAGTGTGTGTGTGTGTGTGTGTGTGTGTGTGTGTGTGTGTGTGTGTGTGTGTGTGTGTGTGATCAATATTATCATT
>NC_134784.1:15261938-15264438 GCF_046742065.1 Oratosquilla oratoria
TCTTAGAAAACGAACATCTTATATAATTTATCCTTGCCGTGTTCCTCTCCCTCCATCTACCTTCATACCCTCATCCGTTCTCAATCCTTCTTAGGTGACTCCGACCATGCCGCTTCTCCCTCCGTTTTCAATCGTCCTCTTGACCTCCTTGATGATTAAAGTGCTTGCTGCTCCTGCTAATTTTATAAACCCATCCCTATGGTTGATGCAGGGGTGGGAAGTGATGTAGGCTGCTTCCACTATTTTCCTTTTCTTTTTCCCTAGACCTTTGTGGAGCACCTCTATCCTGTTCCAATCTGGAAGATGACCACATTGGTCTAAATGAACCACTAGCGAGTTGGAGGTTCTGTGAGCTCTGACGTAATTTTTGTGTTCATATGTCCGCAGCTACACTGATCTTCCCGTCTCTCCATAATATCCTTACGGGCAACCACCACATGTATATTGTAGACCGCGCCTTTCTCTATACCTTTTTTCTGAGTTATTTTTATTCTTGCTCCTGACAACCTTTCCTAATTTCGTACCCGTGGAAAAAGCAACGCTCACACCCGCTTTTGTGAGAACATGTCCCAGCTCCTCCGCGTACTTCGAGTTGAGGACGGACAAAACCCCAGACCTGCCTTCTCCGGACCGGTTGTCCCTCTTCCTTCTCATTATTACCATTGCTTTCTTTCTCAATCTGCGCAGTAGTCCTTCCGGGTATCTGAGTTTCGTGAACACTAAATATATATTTAATTTCATCCTCTAAAAACTATTGGCTGCAAATACGGTACGCCCTTAAGAAAAAACCTATAACCCATCCGTTTTTTTATTTTGTTACTATGCGCTGAGTAGAAATGAATCATATCGTTTTTAGTGATATATCTGTAGACCGAGAATGATACCTTACTACCTCTCCTCCAAATCACCGTATCCAAGAAAGCTAGTCTGTTATCCATCTCGTGTTCAATAGTAAACTGGATGTTCTGTTCGACATATTGAATCTACTCAACTTGTCATTTAATTGGACCTCTTTCGGAGCGACGACGAGGACGTCGTCCACATACCTCAATCAAAGCGTGTCTTTACCCATTATCCTTATGAAATTAGCAGGAGCAGCAAAAAGGGAAAAAAAGGAAAAAAAGCCTCGAGAGGACTCTGAGGTGCCTTTACATAGTATACGGAGCACGAGGGTTGCCAAAAACCTCTATGGCATGGGACTGGCAGCCTAATGGCTCTAGTTAAGAAACATACATAACTCTTACATATTAAGCTTAAACCAAATCAGAGCCCATTACATAACTGTTGGGCTTCACATCTTAACCTAAAATAACATTATATATATATATATATATATATATATATATATATATATATATATATATATATATATATATATATATATATCATGATCCAGCAGTAACCTCGGATTGCTGGATGAACCAAAATCTCTTTAATTTCTGGTCAAGGAAACAAAGCTTGTTGACCATAAACTAAAATACATAGGGGGTGCGTGTAACAATAGGCCTCCTTGGATCCACACCGTACGTAAAAATACATATTAACAACCAAATAGAATTTCTAAATTTCTAAACAACTGTTAGCACAACCAACAGTTGAGGGAAACAACGCCCAGCCTTCATAGGCTGGGTGAAACTTGATTACCGAGAAGGTTGTGGTGCCAGTCGATGTTCCCAGGTCGACACCTAGCCGGCCCAACATAAACAACAGCAGAAACAGATGTGCGACTGCCAAAATTCCAGTGAAAGGTGACATAGCGTGTCGACATACACAGACAAAAAGTTGGACACTCCGAAGTACGAACTGGAGTGTGGGAACGGCGAGGAAAAATATAGATATAAATGGTGAACGTGACAATGCGTATGAATGTGCATATGTGTATGTCTGTATATGTTGTGCGTTTGTGTGTGTGTGTGTGTGTGTGTGTGTGTGTGTGTTTGTGTGTGTGTGTGTGTGTGTGTGTGTGTGTGTGTGTGTGTGTGTGTTTTTGTGTGTGTTTGTTTCTATGTTTGCATATAGGTTCTGGGATAGTCTCCTGACCCAAACGGCTTTCTAGGATCAACATTGACTAAGGTACATCAGTTGATCCCGGACAGACCCCCACATTTCATGATCACACACAGTTACACGCGCTATCTGTCTCATCATCATCATCATTATCATCATTAGCACCACCCAAAGGATGTGAGGATAGCCGTGACGCCCATACAATGCTCTTCCCGACGCCTTTCCCGACGGTTTGGGTGACCAGCTGCTCTGTGAATACGGACAGACCGAAGGAGCTTCGCAATCAGGTGGTTAGGATCGCATTAAACTTATCAGATTAGTGAGCAGGCGTGGCGGGACAATCAAGGAAGGGGAGAAGGAGGAAGAGGAAAAGGAGGAGAACAGGAGGAAGAGGAGGAAGAAGAAGAAAATGATGAGGTGCAGGAAGAGAAGGAGGAGGAGTAAGAATAGGAGGAGTAAGAGGAGAAGGAGAAAGAGGAAGAGGAGTAAGAGG
>NC_134784.1:15274438-15279438 GCF_046742065.1 Oratosquilla oratoria
CCCCTTCCCCTTTCTCCTTCCCCTTTCTCTGCTCCTTTTTCTCCTTCGCCTTCCCCTTTCTCTACCCCTTTTCCCCTTCCACGTCACCCTCTCCTTCCCCTTCTCTTTCCCCTGCTCCTTCCCCTTTTATTTCTCGCTAACCTTCCCCTTTCTCCTGCTTCCCCTCCCCCTTTCTCCTCCACATCCCCTCCCCCTTCCCCTTACCCCTTCCCCTTACCCTTCCCCTTCCACGTCCCTTTCTCCTTCCCCTTCTCTTTCCCCTCTCCCTTCTCGTTCCCCTCTCCCTTCTCCTTACCCTTTAGTTTCCTCGTCTTCTTCCCATTACTTTTCCCCCCCTTCCCCTTTCCCTTCCCACTCCCTTTCTCTCTTCCTTTCCCCTCTCCCTTCCCCTTCCGCTCCCCCTCCCCCTCCCCCTAACCAATGACCCCAGTCGACTCCCCCCCTTTCCCACCCACTTAGCATTTCCCCTTAGACCTCCCCCCACCCCCCACCCCCCACCGCTGGAGAGTACTCTCGACCGCCACCCCCACCCACCCCCGGTCCTCCGGGTCCCCATTTCCGCAGGGAACCTCCGTCAGGAAGGTCCTCGACCCCAGGCTTCCTCTCCAGGTGTTTTGCCACGGGGGTGGGGGGGGGTGGGGGGGGAAGGGAGAGGTAGGGAGAGGCGGAGGGGAAAAGGGTGGGAGGGGGTGGGAGGTGGGAGGTGTGGCGGCGAGTGTTGGAGAGGTTGGAGTTATGAGAGGGGGAGGCTGGAGCAGGGGTAGGTGGGAATGGGAAAGGAGAGGAAGGGGGAGAGGGAGGAAGATGATCCTGCTGGCATAGGTCCTGCCTCCCACCTACTCCCATACCCCTCAAGAGCTGCAAAATGCTGTCGCCGGATGATTTTATTCATTTACCGGAAATGTCCGGCAGTCGAGGGTTTAGTCCAGGAGCAGACGAGCGACTGTGTGGCGCCACAGTCGGTAGTCTGCTCCCATAAAGTTTCCACTGTTTAGTGGCAACCGGGATGTGTCTTTTAACATTTTGGGTGCCGGATACACATACACACACACTACACCAGCTTGCTGATGTAGTGGTACCGACATTCCCTGCTATCTGAGCGACCCTGAGTTTGATCTCCGTCCAGGGCTGAAAAGCACCACAGTACAGGAGTTTGGCAGCCGCTCCCTTTGGGCAAGGAGTTGTGTGTGTGTGTGTGTGTGTGTGTGTGTGTGTGTGTGTGTGTGTGTGTGTGTGTGTGTGTGTGTGTGTGTGTGTGTGTGTGTGTGTGTGTGTGTGTTTGGTTGTGTGTTGTGTGTTTGTGTGTGTGTGTGTGTGTGTGTGTGTGTGTGTGTGTGTGTATGTGTGTGTGTTTGGTTGTTTGTTAGCTTGTGTATCTTAATTTTATTCTGTTTAATCCATTTATCTTTAATTTATTTGTTAATTTATTAATTTGTTAATTTATTCATTTATTTATTTATTTTGTTTTGCATCCAGCCTCCTTATAAACCAAAAGGTCTCCACTCGATATACTATACTGTTGTAATCAATTGCAATTGTGATTAATTGTGATTCATCAGAAAAAAACAAGCGTCCTTTTACTTTCTGGCAATTTAGATTTTTTTTTTTTTTTTTTTTTTTTTTAATCTTGTAATCGTGACTGAGCAGAGATCCAGTGAGGCCTTTATCCAGCGGGGGACTTCAAATGGCTGATTACTTTGGTTTTTCTACGAATTCTGGAAAAAGTGCTTCACGAGCCACTAATCCTATGTGCTTCTTTTTTTCCAATCCTTCAACTGCTCTTTGATACACACGAAAGAAACGGAGAAAGGTTTCGGATAATCAGCTTTGCGAGACCGAACACATTTTTGTGTGTGTGTGTTTGTGTGTGCGCGTGTATCTATGTGCGTTTGTGTATGTGTGTGTATCTGTGTGTGTATTTACCTAATTGTAGTATACAGGAAAGGAGAAACGCTCGTTGGGTTTCGTCTCCTGTTCTCTCATTTTTCGTCATACTTAGCCTCAAATTCATGAACAGTTCTAATTTAATCTATATCCTTGATTTCCAATTATCATATTTAGATTTGTTTGTGCCTGGGCTATATTTTTCTAAGTTATTCAACATATTTATGCATCTATATGTGTGTGTGGATGTGCGTGTGTGCATGTGTGTGTGTGTGTGTGTGTGGGTGTGGGTGTGATTCACCATGGTCTTGGATCACGTGTTGGACTCGTGATCGACAATTATTAACCTCCCGGATGAGAGCTCAGAGCTCGTATGACCGATCTATGGGTAATACTGTGACCTTACACGCACCCCCCCCAACTCCCCGCCCACGAGAGCTGGAGTAACACCCCGCAGCGAAGCGATACTGAAATGATTTCAGCCCTGAGCGGGAGTCGAACTCGAACCGCCGTAGAAGCAGGCGAAAACTCTAACCACATCACCACAAGGTGTGTGTATGTACGTTTGTGTGTATATGTGAGTGTGTGTATATATGTGATTATGTGTGTATGTGTGTTTGTGTGTGTGTGTGTGTGTGTGCGTGTCTGTGCCTGTGTTTTTTTGTAATGTAAACATGGTGTACCCCCATGTCGGAAACGCCAGCCTTAATTTGGTGTTAGTTTTACCCACATGTGTGAATTAGTTTTCTCAATTACTAGTCATCTCGTTAACCTTTTTGACCACATTTCCTTGTGTCACCATATTCTCATTGTAGAGGGCCCAAGAGTCACATGTACACACACAGTGTATATATATATATATATATATATGTGTGTGTGTGTGTGTGTGTGTGTATGTGTGTGAGCTCCATCGCAAGGACTCGAACCTTTGCCTTATCAACTGCTTATTATGAAGCAAAGACGATAGCTTTGAGCCAGCCAGACCGTACAAAAGGAACGACCTAGACTACGACCTGGTAGTTCAACGACGGCATTAGGCTAGCTCAGTCTCTATTCTAATTTCACCGAGTCTTTAGTATGACGAGCAATCCGACAAGTTGTGTGTCATTGTGACAATATGTAAATAAGCTCCACGTCAAATGGTTTTATATTCACTGAAAAAAAAACACTTTTCCTAATCCCGTACAAGACAAAAGCCTTCCTGAATAGTTTCCGATCCCCACACGAGTGCACCAACAAGCGCCTAACCACTCTTGCAAACTTTTCCACCTGTTCAATAATGATCATCAAATACCTGTGGTTTACGTGGGCGTGATGGGACGCGCATAAGGACGAAATTAGTATACGTTAACATGGGACTTTTATCGTTTTATACCATCTACATTGGCGAGGAGAAGTCCTAGAAGTCTCGTCCTTATGTCCGGGGGCCATAAGGACCAAAATAATTGCATCAGTGGAAAAAATAATTCAATGGACGGGGAATATGGCTCGTTATGGTGTATATGGAAGAGGCAGGCATTGAACCGCCTAATTTCGATTTCCGTAGAGTATTGAGTTTTTCGGAAACTCCACAGTCTGTTTATGTACCTACCTCTCTCTCTCTCTCTCTCTCTCTCTCTCTCTCTCTCTCTCTCTCTCTCTCTCTCTCTCTCTCTCTCTCTCTCTCTCTCTCTCTCTCTCTCTCTCTCTCTCTCTCTCTCTCTCTCTCTCTCTCTCTCTCTCTCTCTCTCTTTGTATCTCTCACTCCCTCCCTCTCCCTCTCTCTCTCTTTCTCTCTTTCTTACTCTCTTCCTCCCTTCCTCTCTCCCCCCTCTCTCTCTCTTTCTTTCCCTCCCTCCCTCCCTCCCTCCCTTTCTCTCTCTCTCTCTCTCTCTCTCTCTCTCTCTCTCTCTCTCTCTCTCTCTCTCTTCTCTCTCTCTCTCGCTCTCTCTCTCTCTCTCTCTCTCTCTCTCTCTCTCTCCTCTCCTCTCTCTCTTCTCTCTCTCTCTCTCTCTCTTTCTCTCTCTTTCTTCCTCCCCCACTCTCTCTCTCTCTCTCTCTCTCTCTCTCTCTCTCTCTCTCTTTCATACTCTTTCTTCCTCCCTCCCCCCCTCTCTCTCTCTCTCTCTCTCTCCCTCTCTCTCTCTCTCTCTCTCTCTCTCTCTCTCTCTCTCTCTCTCTCTCTCTCTCTCTCTCCGTGTGTGTGTGTGTGTGTTTCTGTCTCTCTTTCTGTTTGTCTGACTCTCTATTTTTCTCTGTCTCTCTGTCTGTCTCTCTCTTTCCACACACTTTTCCATTGCGTTTGGGATCTCATCGATTAGTGTTTTATTTTTGTTGTCTGGTAAATCTCCCTCCCCTACTCTCCACCTCCGCTTCTCCCCCCCGTCCCTCTTCCCTTTTGTCGGGGATTTGGGGAGGGGAGGAGGGGGGAGGGAGTGGGAGGCCACTGGCTCTCGACCTACGGGTGACCGGGAACGGGTAAGAGGCTTCGTTGGTGTGGTTTCGAGTCTGAGATTCCTGTACAGTGTATTTCCATTTTTTCGATTTTGAGCGACAATAAATTCTAATTTTGAGTATTGATTCGATCAGGTGATTGATTGTTATCTGAGTATGTGAATTAACGCCGTTTGTGTGTTGCTAGTTAGATAGATTAGTGTTTTTTATTTTTCTATTATGTTTTATATATTTTTCTACGGTCTATGTATTTTGTTCTATCAGCCCAAGGATTGACTCCTCTGCTCTCAAGTTAAATATGTTTATCCGTTTATCTCTCTTTCTCTCTCTCTCTCTCTCTCTCTCTCTCTCTCTCTCTCTCTCTCTCTCTCTCTCTCTCTCTATATATATATATATATATATATATATATATATAAATATATATATATATATATATATATATATATATATATATATGTGTATATATAAAACTTGCATATAAACTTTTCAAACTATGATCAAAATAGGCTTCAACTTCAGAAGTTTTGCTGAAATTGGCCTCCCACTGCATAAAAGACTTTTCATACGTGAAATTCGAAATGTCAAATGAAGAGACAGAAATAGATTCGCCCTCACTCAAATAAAGACGAAAAATAATTTTTTACTCAAAAAATTAAACAAAAAGAGAGAAAAGTTGTGGTAAA
>NC_134784.1:15289438-15296938 GCF_046742065.1 Oratosquilla oratoria
TATGTTCTATAGTCATGTCAAGTTATACATTTCCCCATAGATCCTCTCCGCCTTTCACCGTCATCTCTTTTCAACATATTTCTTTGCAGTTAGAATCTCTCATAAGTACCAGGTTACCTCCATCCTTCAGCATCTTGTCTAATGAATGCTTTGCATCTTCTAACATTTTTGAATGCTTGCCCTCTTTCCAAGAGCCTATTTTTGGGGGCACATAAATCACCACAAACTTTCCTCTTTTCATGCCGCTGTCTTTAACTTTTATCATGATCATTTCCACACTGTAACCTTCGTCATAATAGATTTTTTCTTGGAAAAAAAAAACATGATTTCTCCGCCCTGTTTTCCTTTCTGTTTTTAATCCAATGATTATATAATTAATGTCCAATACTATTTGCGGGTAGTGGACCCCATAATTTTGTCTCCATAATTCCCATTATGTCTGGTTTTCCTTCTGATAGGTTCACTCAATCCTGAGATTAATCCGTCTATGTTAGTATAGGCCTCTTTTAATTTTTTCCTTCATCATCTCCTTTACTGTTCCTTTCGTTTCTCTTACCTTGGTGTACCATTTTTTCAACCTCAAGCATGTCTAACACTCTCCAATGGAACTCCTTGCTTTCGGTCTCCGTTGTCTTTTTTTTTTTTTAGCTTCACCTCTCAGTGTCTTTTCTCTCTCTTTTACTCAGCATTCAATTCTCTTTTTACCCATATATTGTTGTAATGTTCACTCTTTTTATAATATACACGATTTTGCTAGTATGCCTTCTGCTACCATTTGTGATCTTAGTTTTATATTTAGAGGTCGATTTCTTTCTTTAGAATATCGTCCCATTATGTATACTTCTATTTCTTTTTCTACTTCTCGGTCATCGTCTTGTGCTTCTTTTAGAATTGTTTTTGCCATTTTTTCTGTTTTTTCTCTCAAGTACCTAACCAGGCCATGTTTTTCCTTTAATCCGTATACTACAACTCTCTTTTTTCTGTCCACTGTATCTCTGACCCAATTTGTTTTTTCTTTCATTACTTGAATAATTGTGTCCTTTGCATTTGCCTGCATTTGTTGTTGTGCTATTTCTTCAAAAGCTATCTCCTCGTTTTCTCTGTTTTTATACCATTTCTTAATCTGCAAATTTTCCTCACCTAATTTTTCTTCATTGCTTTCAGACATTGCCTGTATATTGTGATTTACCTCTTTTTTAAATTCTCACCATTGGTAGTATCATTGTTTTTCATCTTTTCATTTTCACATTTAACCCCAGGTAGTTCTTTTTTTTTAATTCACTTAGCTCGTTATTTATTTTGGAAATCTTTTTCGTTAGTTCACATACCTATTTATTTTGAAATAGTCTTTCCTTAAATTCACAATTTCTTTCCCCTTAATTTCATGAATTCTTTCTCCCACGAGTTTCTATTAAAACTCATCTCATTTTCCATGTCTATGATTCGACTCAAATTTCTTCTTTCGTACCTACAAGAACCAGACAAAGGGTCATCGTTGTACAACCCAATAAGCCCTCTTGGGGTTTCAAAGCCTCTGTTTACATTTAGTTTCGGTTTAGCGCCTCCAGAGGCCTCTGCAATTGTGTCGACATTCGACTCAAATTCGTCGCCGTTTTCTCTTGATCCGCCTTGGTTCCCTTGGATTTTCTCTCAATAGACACCTTTAACATTGCACAGAGATCATTTTGGGCTCCCTCTCCCACTCAATACAACGCAGGCCTCTTGCTTTCCTTGCACTATGGAAAATTTTCGCCTTATTCAGCAGCCTATGGAACTCTAGTTGACAGATGTTGACAGCTCGGTGGTTCGTTCTTGTGTGTGTGCATGTGCGTGTGTGTGTGCGTTTTATTGTATTTGCGTGTATGTGTGCGTTTGTATGTATGTATGTGTATGTGAGTACGTGTGGGCGCGTGTGTATGTGTATGTATCTTTGTGTTTGCATGTATGTGTGTATTTGTGTGTGTATGACTTACAGAGGCTTTCCTCAGCTGAATAAAATCACCTGGCGACAGCCGGAATGACGCATTCAAGCCGGCCTTGGTAGTGAAAGGGTTAAGATCAATCTTGAAAACAAAAATCAAACGAAGTAAAATAAAAACGAGTGATACAGAAAGGAATTGTTTTCAACAGTGGAAAGGAAACAAGGTTATTCTTAAAAATAATATGTATATATATATATATATATATATATATATATATATATATATATATATATATATACATATATATATATATATATGTACCTGAATAGAATCACCAGCGACGGTGATGTCGATCAAATAATTCCAACTGTCGTCCCTGGATTCAAACCGGGCTCGTGAAGTCGTAGAAGCGATGGTTTTGTGATATCACGAGCCCGGTTCGAATCCGGGGACGACAGTCGGAATTATTTTATATATATATATATATATATATATATATATAATATATATATATATATATATACATACATATATATATATATATATATATATATATATATATATATATATATATATATATAGACACGTATATCTTTCCAAATTAGGTGTGATGGTAATTGCACTTCAAATCTACACCGACTCATAAATGTACTTGTAGATTTGAAGTGCAATATGTACGTATATGTACATATATATATATATATATATATATATATATATATATATAAATAATATATATACATAAATATATATATGTATATATATAAAAAATATATATATATATATATATATATATATATATATATATATATGTGTGTGTGTGTGTGTGTGTGTGTGTGTGTGTGTGTGTGTGTGTGTATACTTCAAAAATACATATATATATATATATATATATATATATATATATACATATATATATATATATATATATATATATATATATATATATACACGTATATCTTTCCAAATTAGGTGTGATGGTAATTGCACTTCAAAACTACACCGACTCATAAATGTACTAGTAGATTTGAAGTGCATAGTGCAATATGTACGTATATATATATATATATATATATATATATATATATATATATATATATATATATATATATGTATAAGAAGTCACGGATCTAGTTCCGAGTTCCTGAGATTATTCATGACCTGAAGAAGCATAGAGTGAAACCGGTCAGGAATACACTCAGGAACTCGGAACTAGACCCGTGACTTCTTTTTCTACCTTCATCAACATATATATAGGTATATGTAAAAATATTTCTTCCAAAAATATCTCTCAAAAAAAGTTCCAGAAAATCTCTTAAAAATAAATCAAGTAAATGAATAACTAGACAAATAAGTAAATAAAAATAGAAATAAAAATAATCCAGAAAAGGCCTCTTAAAAAATGAAATATATGAAACCTTATTCTTTTTGTTAAAATTAGTTAACCCGCTCTTTTATCCCTGTAGACGATCTCGCGCCTCTGTCGCGCGTGGACACCCTAGTGATCACTAAATTCTAGTGGCTTTAAAAAATCGAAAGACTTTAGTGGTTTAGTGGTTAGTTTTTGAACCAGTTAAACCCGTAGTTACCTCATTGTATTATACACAATGACAGCTATGCTCGTAGGGCCCCGTCGGTATGTATTTCTTGGACCCTGGGTTTTAACTGGACAAATAGAAATATAAGAAGGAAAGAGGCAAGGACTGGTTTATCAATAAAGTGGTCAACGAATGGAATAGACTTAGTAACTATCTAGTGAGCGTTTAAACTATCGGTTTTTTTAAGAGATGAGATAACATTATGGAAGAGGATGACTAGTTGTAAGGGACATGGAACATCCTAGTGTATGCCTTATGGTCTCTTGCAGTCTCTTCCAGTCTTATTTTCTTATGGCCCACCATCCTGCAGGGAGACGATTAAGAGAAGTTTGTAGGAGTGACGTGGCAAAAACTGGCTCTGTTGTGCAACTTAGAGAAGAGGTTGGGGAGGTCTTTGTCCAGTAGTGGACTCTGAATCACTTGACTTGAAATGGATTAGCCGTTTGATACGTCCGACGTTTGTAGTGTTGGAACTTAACTAACAACGTTTGTCAAAATTGAGTTAAGTTAGACAAGAGGCAGTTGAATGTTGTTGAGAAAATTATACTGAATGAAGAACCTTATACGTGGAAAATGACCTTTGGCATGTGTATGCGGATATACATATATTTATATATATGAATATATATATATATATATATATATATATATATATATATAATATGTGTATATATACACATGTATATATATATATATATATATATATATATATATATATATATATATATATATATAAATATATATATATTTGTATGTATTTGTTTCTTCCCTTCTATAAAGCATCGCACTCTAGTTAGCTCTCCGCTTTCGCCACCGCCCGACTTATATATGACAACATGAATGTCCCCAGAGTTATCATTCTAATTGTGTTCCACGGACGCGGCCATTACGCCTTGTCCTGCTGAAGCCGGGACACGCCCGGGTTATACATAGGAAGCCTGGAGGGGCGGGGTGGGTGGGGGGGTGAGTATGGTGGGAATAAGGGGGATGAGTGTAAGGGGGAGCAGATGGGAGCAGGCAAGAGGAAAGGGGAACGGAGAAGATTAGGGAGGAGAAGAGCATGGGGGGAGTAGAAGAGAGCTGGGAAGAGTAGGGTGGGGTGGAAAGAAGAGGGAGCAGGAAAATGGCGTGGGGAGAGGAGAGTATGGCAGTGTATGGGACAGGTGAGTAGGGGAGATAAGAGTAGGGAAGAGCAAGGGTGGGGAAAGGAGTGTAATTTCAAGTGAAGGTGTATACTTGAGTTGTCTTGTAGATTTTTGGAACTACCTAGTGGAGGCCTTATGGTCTCTTGCAGTCTTCTTCATTCTTATAGTCTTATGTTCTTATTTAAGAAGGAAATAGGCAAGAACTGGTTTACCGTCAGGTTAAGGGAAGGAATAGACTTAGTAATAATGCAGTGAGCGCTGAAACTATTTTAAGAAAAGATGAAATTACTTTATGGATAGGGATGACAGGTGGCAAGGGACATAGAACTGACTAGTGTAGGCCTCAGGGTCTCTTGCAGTCTCCTCCATTCCTGTGCTTTTATGTTCTCAAGTATGTGTTGTCAGATGATGAAATGTGTAAAAAAACAAGGGTGTGTAGTTGTGTGGCCAAGATTATAATGACATTGTTTAAGAGAATATATGATATATACCCAGCTTATGAAACGCTATTGCAGCAACACACCATCTAGTGAAGCTGCTAACATACACGTTATTTCTAGAGCTCCCATAAGGTCCACAGGCTTCACCAGCGCCGACCGTTGAGAGTTCGTTTAAGTGAAAGCGACTTCGGTTACAATGTTTTTTCAAATCTCCAAATATCAAATTATCTTTCCGTCACACACATATATATAGCAATGCTGAATGATGAACTCAGAGACTTCTGTTTGGGATATTGTTGAAATGTTCCTAAAGAAGTCTAGATTTCTGTAAGCGAAGTCGTATTCTAGTTATTGAAATGGAGGCTAGGGGTAGGATGTAAGTGGGGGGGGGGACAGCCCAATGTGATAACCCCTTAAGAGGGGGAGAGACTGTTTTGGAAAGCGTCCGGGGGGAGGAGGGGGGGTTGTGAACCTTGTGGAGAAATGGTTGTTCATCAAGAACAATGCTTGGTGTTTGAGTCCTCTCGGGAATATGGCGGAGGACAAACTGTCAGAAAACGTTTTAGGCTACAATAAGACCCGTTTCGTGTGTGCGTGTGTGTGTGTGTTTGTTTACGTGTGTACGTGTGTGTGTTTGTATGTGTGTGTCACTGTGCGCTTGCATGTCCGCATATGTGTGTATGTGCGTGTGTTATTAACTCAGTCAACAAGCAATATGATAATCAACTAAGCACACCAGTCCTCACCCGGCATTTGCTTTTTTAGTGCAATTTATAATAATCCTCAGGCAATCAGGATGATAATCAAATTACATTGTAATGTACAGTCACGAGCAAAAGTTTTGACCCCCTCAGAGTTCTTCACGATACAAAATTAAAATTCTTGGAAAACTTTCTTTTTTATCTGTTCAAGAAAATTACCTTACTGTAAGCTAAACACTACATAAGAAAACATGTATTCGACAAAAGAATCATATTGACATCGTGAGAACCGTAACGTGGGTAAAAACTTTTGCTCGTGACTGTACATTGTAGGTTAGGGAAAGGATACAAGGCTGTCGAAGGATAGGGCAAATTCTAAAAAAAAAAAAAAAAAAAAAATACACAACAATATAATCTGTTATTAGATCGCACGAGGGGGCGGGAAGGGGGGAGTCGCTATATAAGAGATGCCGTCCGCTGTGGATGTGCTGTGTCTTGCTGCATTTGCTTTTGAACCGAGCCAGTGGGCAGGAGACCGGGATGACCCGTCATCCACGAGGAGCTAAGATAGGAGGGAAACAAGGGTGTTGGATGGGAGTGGAATGGGTGGGAGTGGGTGCGTGCCCTTGAGTTGGCTACCTCCCTTATAAGGGGGAAAAAGCTCTTGGTATATAACTAGAATTACTAGACAACACCTCACCCCTTACATTCGCACTATATTGCAAATATAGTCTGATACATTGCAAAATAGATTTAGATGTCGCTTGAATAATCAATCCATGTGTGGATCAGGATACTGCAAGACTATTTGCGGTAGTCGCAAAACAGCTCCATTCAAAAACAAATATTTACTGCTCTAGACAATCGTTAGACGATTATCGCGGATCCATTAACGATCATTGTTGAACGATAGTCGTACCGAGCAAAACGTACCTTTACAGTGCTTTCATTTTCAGCCAAAGAATCTCCATATGTCATTCAAGAATCCTTGGTAATATGACAAGTAGTGATCAAATTGCTTCATTATTGTGTACAGATATTTCTTTAGCATGACTTTGTAAAATGCAAATGTCTCCTTCATCACATTGTTTAAATATTTGACTCATAAACTTTCAACAAGTTAGCTTGGACAAGGTTAATTAATTTCTCTTTTATTTATTATTATGAGGCCAGAAGGGGATGGCTCCCTCCCTTCCGTTGGTCTATAAAATATAATTTAATAGATTTGGAATATATATACAGCATATATATGTGATATATATATATATATATATAACAACTTACCGTCTCATTGCTAATGACGACCTCTATCTCTGGCTGTCGCCAGGCGATTTGCTTCTGCTGAGTGGAACTCCATTGCTCGGCGAAGTGGCTAAGAATTAATTCCAGGTGATTTGTCCAGCAATAGCAATCGAAAGAAAAATATCTTAAACGGGAGTCTCAATAGAATCAGATTATTAATAAAACGAAAGTTTAGAATGCGGAAATGTTTTAAGATGGACTGTTACAAGAGGAATGATGGAGAAAAAGGAGGAAGAAGAAGAGAAGGAAGAGGAGGAAGAAGGGAGGAGGAAACAGATAGAGAAGGAGGAAGAGGAGAAGGAGAAAGAGGTGAAGTAGGAGGACAGGAAAAGTAAGAGAAGAAAAAAGAAGAAGCCTAAGAGTTCAAGGAGGAAATAAAAGAGAAAGTAGTA
>NC_134784.1:15309438-15334438 GCF_046742065.1 Oratosquilla oratoria
GATAAGTTCCTCCTTGATGAAGAAGAAGGACCTGAAATTCAGTTTCTTCCTGAGATCGGAGAACTTCCTTCCCCCATTTATCTTTCCCACCTTTCCCCTTCCCCTTTTCCCCTTTCCCCTTTCCCATTTCCCCTTCCCGCTTCCCCCTTCCCCCTTCCCCTTCCCCTTCCCTCTTCCCCCTTTCCCTTTTCCCCTTCCCCCTTTCCCCTTCCTCTTCACCCTTCCCTCCCCCCTTCCCTTTCCCCCTTCCCTTTCCCCCTACCCTTTTCACCCTCCCCTTCCCCCTTTCCCTTTTTCCCTTCCCCCTCACCTCTTCCCTCTCCCTCTTCCTCTTCCCCTCCCCTCCTCCTTCCTCCTTCTTTTTTTACCCTTCCCTCCTTTCCCCCATCCCTGTTTCCTCCTCCCCCTTCCCCTGTTCCCCCTTACCCTTCCACGATGTTAGTTTCGTGTTGGTTTGGACATCCAGTGTATCCAATTGTGGACATGTTTTAATTTTGGTAACAATGCCACTTCCCCCGTCCCCCCTTTTTGGAAAGGGAGGGGGGGAGCTGAAATAAGCAAACTGAAAATTGAGAAGAGCTGGGGGGGTCCTTTTTAATTCATTGATGGCGTTATTACCATAAGCTTAGGAAATGTCATTATGAAAATATAATGATTAGATAAATAGCTTACTTCGACTGGAGTTATGTACAAAACCCCCTTTGATGTGGTTCTCACCATCAGGAACGAATATGTTACTTTGTAAGGGAGAAAAATGATAAGATTAGAAGTTTGGCAAGTTTTCTATTAATTCATTCATTCATTTATTTATTTGTTTATTTATTAATCTAATATATTTATGTATTTATTCATTTACTTATTCTTATTTATTTGTGTATTTAATTATGTGTTTATTTTTTATTAATTCATTTGGATTAATTTTTTTTATTAATTTCATTTGTTTATTGATTATTAATAAATTTATTTATATAATTAGTTATCTTTATCTATTTATCTTTATTTATTCATTCTATATATTTGTGAGAATTAGAAATGGAGAGAGTTTGAGGTAAAGGCGGGTCTTCGCCAGAGACGTGTTATGTCGCCTTGGCTGTTCAATTTATACTTGGATGGGGTGGTGCGACAGGTAAATGCAAGGATGATGGGTCTAGAATTGGAGATGGTTAAAGAAAATTGAGAAAAGTGGGAGATAGCCAGTTATTGTTTGCTGACGACACTGAGATTGCGGCAGGATCAGAGGAGGGATTGACGAAGATAGTGAGAGAGTTTGGGAAGGTGTGCGAAAGAAGAAAGTTGAAGATAAATGTGGGTAAAAGTAAGGTGATGAGATGTACAAGGAGAGAAAGTGGCAGCAGACTGGAAGTGAGTATGAAGGAAGAGACTGGAGGAAGTGGATAGTTTTAGATACTTGGGTGGGTGCGAATGTGGCGGGAAAGGGAGAAATGGAGGTGGAGGTATGATGTAGACTGAGAGAAGCAAATAAATGCCTTGGTGGATTAAAAAGTGTAATGAGAAATAGAAATTTGAGAATGGATGCTAAGAGGATATTGTATGAAGGAGTGATTGTGCCGACAGCACTGTATGGGGCAGAAACATGGAACATAAGAGATGTGGAGTTTGAATGTGTTTGAAATGAGGTGCCTGTTAAGTATGATAGAGGTTACTAGGCTGGATAGAGTGAGAAACGAGGAGGTGAGGAGAACGGGAGTGGAAAGGGAGTTGAGAGATAGGGTTGATGAAAGAGTATTGAGATGGTTTGGACACATGGAAAGAATGAGTGAAGAAAGACTAGTAAAAGGTGTGGAAGGCAGAAGTGGATGGAGTAAATATAAAGGGGGAGACCAAGGACGAGATGGATGGATGTGGTAAAAGGGGCTTTGGGAAAGAGGGGAATGTCTGTTGAGGAAGGACGGGAGTAGACGGAAGATAGGGTGAATGGAGAATTGTATATGGATGATGCTGTGATGCATGAGGGTGGGGCATGGGGAGGCGAGGGAGTATATGTGAAAAATAAATTGACGCAGCCCAAAGGGATTTCTCCCTGTTTTCTCTTTTTCTACATGAGGGGACGGAGACGGGGGTCGCTGATTTAATGAAGCGGCCTTGCTGTGGATGTGCTGTCTTGTGACACTGCTTCTGAACCAGGGCAGTGGGAGAGATGCAGGGATGACCCGTCATCCAGAAGGAGCCAAGATAAGAGGGAGGGAGGGGGTAAATGGGAGTATGTAGGGATGGAACGGGTGGGGGTGGAATCTATACCTTTGTCTTTTGGCTACCTCCCTTGTAAGGGGGAAAAAGCCCGTGGTGTGTATATATATATATATATATATATATATATATATATATATATATATATATGTGTGTGTGTGTGTGTGTGTGTGTGTGTGTGTGTGTGTGTGTGTGTATTTGTTTATTATATATATTTTGATTTATTAAATTGTATTTATTTATTTTCAATTTATTAATTTTCTTCGTTTATTTTTATATATTATTATTCTTTTATTTTTTATTTATCTGTTTATTTATGCATTTATTTATTCATTATCATTATTCTATTTCATTCTATTTTTTTCTTTTTAATTTATTTCTTTTTTATTTATTTTTTTTTCTTAATTATGAGTATTCTTTGCTAAGGGCGCTTCCGACAGATTCTGTCAGAATCTGTCTCTGCTACCACGCCCGGTAATCAAACATGTCTCCCTTTCATTATTATTATTATTTTTTTAAAATAATGGATCATATTTTCATTTCACTCTAGTCTGGATATGTATATGTGTATGCATGTGCATATATAATATTTTTTCTTTTAAATAATAGGCCAGTTTTATTTCAGTTTATGCTGAATATATGCATCTGTGCGTGTATGCATATGTATGTGTACCATTTTTCCCGGTAAAGGGTGAAATTGTGTGTGTGTGTGCGTGTGTGTGTACGTGTGCGTGTGTGTGTACGTGTGCGTATATGTGTATTATACACACATAATGCGCGCGCACACACACACACACACACACACACACACACACACACACACACACACACACACACACACACACACACACACACACTTGCTTATGGCAGTGTCTGTGATCAACGATGACAGTGCTCCGGATAGGTGTGATGTGATGAGTGAGGCTGAGTGATGACCCTATAGTTTGTAGCGCTGATTCTTTTTTCGCTACGCATGCGCGCGCACGCACACACACACACACACAGAAAGAGAGAGAGAGAGAGAGAGGGAAAGAGGGAGAAATAGATAGATAGAGAGAGAGAGAGAAAGAGAGAGTGAGAGAGAGATCATAAGAGTATAAGAAGGGAGGAGACTGCAAGAGACCATAAGGTCTACACTAACCAGGACCATGTCCATTACCACTTATCATCCCCAGAGAGAGAGAGAGAGAGAGAGAGAGAGAGAGAGAGAGAGAGAGAGAGAGAGAGAGAGAGAGAGAGAGAGAGAGAGAGAGAGAGAGAGTATTCTGAAGCCCAGTGAAGAGTGCAACATCAGGCAGGTGATGTGAGGCAGATGGGGTTTTGGCGAAAAGAGAGAAGCAGCGACGACGACGACGACAACGTGTTTCGGTTGAACACCTTTAACACGAGGTCGTACTGAATGCATTTCATTTTTGTTCTTTGTGTGTTTATTTCTTGTTCTTTGTGTGTTTATATTTTATTCTTTGTGTGTTTAATTCTTACTCTTAATGTGTTTAATTTGTGTTCTTTGTGTGTTTATCATTTATTCTTTGTGTGTTTATCATTTGTTCTTTGTGTGTTCATCATTTATTCTTTGTGTGTTTATTTCTCACTCTTAATGTGTTTATCGGTAATTCTTTGTGTGTTTAGTTCTTATTCCTTATGTGTGTATTTCTAATTCTTTATGTTTTTCTTTTGTTCTTTGTGTTTATTTTGTATTATTTATATGTTTATCTATTATTCTGTGTGCGCCTAATTCTTTTTCTTTATGCGTTTGTCTTTTAATCATTGTGTGTTTAATTCTTATTTTTATGTATATTTTTCTTGTGTTTTTTGTTTTTTGTTTATTCTTTGTATTTATTTTTGTTCTTTGTGTGTACTGTTTATCTTTTATGTGTTTATCTTTTAATCTTTATTTCTATTTTGTATTCTTTTTGTGTTCATTGTTTCTTTTTTATGCTTTTATCTTTTATTCTTTGTGCTTACTTTGTATTCTTTATGTGTTTATTTTTTATTCTTTATGTGTTTATATTTCATTCCTTGTGTTTATTTTATATTATTCATGTGTTTATTTGATTCTTTATGTGTTAATCTTCTATTTTTTGTGTTTATTTTGTACTCTTTATTTATTTCTTATTCTTTATGTGTTTATTACTTATTCATTATATCTTTATCTTTTATTTTTTATGTGTTTATTTCTTATTATTTATGTTTTTATCTTTAATTCTTTATGTATTTACTTCTTATTCTTTGTGTTTATTTTTTATTTTTGTTTCTTATTCTCTACGTTTTTACTTTCTATTCTTTGTGTGTGCATTCATTATTTATATATATTGTATATTTATGTATCTTTTTTATAATCTATCTAATCTTCTCATGTTTATTTTCTATTCTTTATGTGTTTATTTTCTATTCTTTGTGTGTTTTTTTATTTGTTTATTGATATTGTGTATGTACATATCTGATCGCCTGTTTAATTGTTTGTTTGTATGTTATTTATTTAGTAATCTATTTGATCATTTATTAATTTATTTCATTCAGTTATTTAGTTCTTAATTTAGTCATTTCTGTAATCATATGTATACACACACACACACACACACACACACACACACACACACACACACACACACACACACACACACACACATATGCATATTATATATATATATATATATATATATATATTAATATATATGTATGTATATATATGTATATATATGCATATATATGTACACATATTTATATATATATATATACATACAGTATACATACATTATATGTATATATATATATATATACACATACATATATACATATATATTATACATGTATTATATATACGTATAAGGCGTAATTTGGATAAGAAGTGGTGGGGGTAAACCAGCTTCAGTAGTTGGGCTCTGTGGAGGGGGAACTGTGCCTCACTTCACTGCTCCGCGAAGGACAAAGTGATCTTTCATCCCTGAGATGAGAGGGGGTGTTTGTATGTTGTTGTTTTGTCTTGGTTATCCCCTTCCTTATAAAATGGAGAAAGGTATAGGGTGGAGATGGGCAAGCTTGTTACGTTTGGGAGATGTAGTCATTGAAATCTTTAATGAATGATTTCTCGCGTGCTAACGGAGTGAAGTTGTAGGCCTATATACGAGCATGGGCCCCTTCCTAGGGCCTCAATCCGACGCCCAGCTCAACATGCGATTACCAATGGTCATACAATAGGAGTTGTAAATTTATTAGTTATCTTTTTAATGTGATCTCTGAGTTTCGCGTGCCGGAAAGAGATTTGCACGCGTGCCAAAGGTTGCCCCACCCCTGTTACAAGGTCCTACACCTACCTCTCTGGGTTGAGTGCTTCCCGGCCCAACATTGATTACCTGATTTGATCCCTTTCTGACTGGATGTGCAGGATTGGACGTGATTGATCCATTTGATGTCCGAGCTTACTCACTATTGGTCCGTTTCACGTCATCCCCGGCGCTGATTGGTTGCCGAAGATTTAGAAATTTGTACTGGGTTATCTAGTCTTCTCTCTTATGTTTCTATTGTTAGGTTTTTGCGTACAAATGGCTGTGTTTGGTTCGGTGGATGAAATATAGAATTAGAATAGAATATTAATTATGAATTTGTGCAAGGTGTGTGTATGTGTGTGCGTGATTCACCATGGTCTTGGATCACATGTTGGACTCGTGATCGACAGCTATTTCCCTCCCGGAAGAGAGCTCAGAGCTCACATATGACCGATCTATGGGTAATGCTGTGACCTTACATGCACACACACACACAATTTCCCGCCCACGAAAGTTGGAGTAATGACTCGCAGTGCAGCGATACTGAATTTTTTCAGCCCTGGGCGTGTGTGTGTGTGTGTAATATTGATAATAATAGATAATAATAATTGGTTTATTGAGTTAACAGGGATACATAGATAAACTAAAAACATACAATTTATGCAAATTAAAAAAACTAGTCTATTACAAATACATAATGTGCTAGGCGTTCTTATCCTGAAATGATGTTTGTTTACGCGTGATTGGGTGTAGAGGGACCTTACCAGTGATCGTAAGGTAAAGTCGAAGGATGATTATTGGTTACTGATGAGGTATAGCTAGTGTGTGTGTGTTGGGGGGGGGGCTAGGAAGATACATTAATCCCTCCCCCTTTACTAAGAAAACAAAAATAAATAAATAAAATATATAAATAAAATTAACTTAACACCAATATCTCCTATTTTGAAGAAAAAGACATCGAAATCAGAACTTCCCCTGTTTAAGAAAATAGATAAATAATAAAAATAATGAATAGATGAGTAAATGAATAGATAAATAAGTTAATAAAATAAAATAAGATTAATTAAGATGAATAAATAGGAAAATATCAATAGATAAAGAAATTAATAAAATGGAATTTGAAAGATAACCTGCTCCCCGTGTACGAAACTCCATTCCTCATTTTTACACGTAAACCTCCTTTGATATATCTGATGGAGATAATTAATTAATATCTATATATAATTTTTCATATATATAGAAATATTGTGTGTGTCTATCTGCGTTTCTCTTTGTCCTTGTGTGTACGTATGTGTTTGTGTCCGTGTATATGTACAGTATATGTATATGTATATGTATATGTATATGTATATGTATATATATATATATATATGTATATATATATGCATATATATGTATACATATACATATATACATATACTTATATATATATGTTTACATTATATATATATATACATATATGTATATATATATATATATATTTACACTTCAAACTAAAACAAAGCTATTCTTAGCGACCCAAGCTTGTCATGTGGAGAAGAAGGGAAGGAAGGAAGGAAGGGAAAGGGTAAGAGAAAAAGGTAGGGTGAGGGGTAGGGGAGGAGGAGGAGGAGGAGGAGAAGGAGGAGGAGGAGGAGGAGGAGGAGGAGGAGGAGGAGGAGGAAGGAGTGGTTCAGTGGATGGGAGGAGGAAGGGGGGTTCAGGGGAATGTTACCGTGGCTGTGACAAACTTAGGTTTTTGGATCCTTTCCAATGAGCTTCGATCTATTTTAAAGGAGATTGGATCTCCTTCAAGGTGGTTGGATTTTTTTTTAGAAGAGACTGATCCTTTAAGAGGAATCTAATCTCATGAAGAGGGATTAAATCCCAATAAAAAATCTAATTCTATTGAGAATTACCCTATCCCATATTTAGAATCCAGTCCCATTAACCCTTTGACTGAATAGAATCGCCTGGCGAAAAAAGGCTCTCTTTTTATACTTTACTCTCTTTGCTCTTTATGTTTATAGTTATCTAGAAGATAGAAATATTACTGTTAAACTTGTTAACTCGATATACGAGTACTCCTCGATTTGCGATGGTTGTGAGAAACCCATATCAAGTCGAAAACACCACTAGTCGAAAGTTGGAGAGGGAGTGGCCGACGTGCTGAGAATACAATAAACCAATACAATAATAGATTAACCTAATCTTACTTAAGCACGCATATTTATCAAAATGATTAACGTGGGAGCATATATATATATATATATATATATATATATATATATATATATATATATATATATATATATATATATATATATATATATATATATACATATGCGCGACACTTTTGAGAATTTTAAATGTTATTTTTTACTGCCAAAACCCATCGTCATAGTGAAAAGTCGCAAGTCGAACGATCGTAAGTAGAGGAATGGCTATAAACTGTTAAATCTCGTAATATCCACATATTACACAAAGTCACGTTTGCGTGGTAATATTTTATCACAATAATTTGCTCAGATCTTTTTTTATATAAACTGGAAATTATGACATAAGCAGAGATTAAGCAACATTCGCCCGCTTCATACACCAACACATTTTCTCTGAAAATATCCTCTTATTGTAATTAATAAAATATCGCAAAAACCGTGATTAAGCAACATTCACCCAATTCGTACACTAACTGAAATATTGCACTAACGATTTCTTCTCACGAAATCGGCAAAAGTGGAAAGAAATTAGTGTGGTGATGTTCGGAACAGGCGACTTTATGCCGTATATATCTTATACGGGGTAGGGGGGAGGAAATGAATTACAAGATAAATATTTAGATACAGCAATCCGAAAGAGCAAATTACAGACGAAGAGCAGAGACTTGCTAAACTAAACAGTAAGGATTACTTGTGGATTAGCTTCCACTCCACGGACGGGATGGAAGGCGAGATCTCTCTCTGGAAGTGGAGGGGGCCTCGGATCCACCTCCCTCTCCATCCCCTCCTCCACCTTCCCCTCTTCCCCCTGCCCCTCCACCCACCTCCTCCATTCCATCCGTGAGGGGAAAGAATTCCCAAAGGAGAGGAAGAGATGGTGATGGATTAGAATGTGAAAAGGACGGGTAAGTTTAAGAACATACATGTATACATACATACGTACATACGCACATAAATATATATGTACATACATTCATACATGAAGAGATACATACTTGTACTTGCATACATACATACGTACATAAATCCATACATACATACATACATACATACATACATACATACATACATACATACATACATACATACATACATACGTACATACGTACATACATCCATCCATCCATCCATCCATCCATCCATCCATACATACATACATACATACATACATACATACATACATACATACATGCATACATACATACATACATACATACATACATACATACATACATACATACATACATACATACATACATACATACATACATACATACATACATACATACATACATACATACATACATACATACATACATACATGTATGCATGCATGCATACATACATACATACATACATACATTTCAGCATCGTTGCACAGCGAGCTGGCACTCCAACTCTGGTGGACAGGGAATTTGTGTGTATGTGTGTGTGTGTATGTATGTATGTATGTGTGTATGTACATGTTTACCTAATCGAAGTACACAAGAAAGGAGCAGCGTTCATAGGCACTCTCCAGTTATCATACCTATCTTGAAATTCATGAAAAAGACGAAATCATAAAAAAGATAAATAAAAAATCATACGAAGCTGTCATCGTGATAAGAAAAAAAAAAGATTCCTGGTCGTAATAAAGGCCGAGTCGAAGTATGCAATTAAAGATCGTCATCTCGTATGGCATGTGAAGAAGGTCGAGGAGGACATGAGCCAGGGCCTGAGAGGAGGAGGAGGAGGAGGAGGAAGAGGAGGAGGAGGAGGAGGAGGAGGAGGAGGAGGAGGAGGAGGAGGAGGAGGAGTTGAATGGAATTAGACGGAATAACATGGAATTAAATGGACAATCAAATAGCAACAGACCTATTGGTCCATACATGACAGTTCGGTACCTAGGAGGAGGAGAAGAAGAAGGAACAGGGAGAGGAGGAGGAGGAGGAGGAGGAGGAGGAGGAGGAGGAGGAGGAGGAGGAGGAGGAGGAGGAGGAGGTGGTACCGTGCCGTGCGATGCCAAAGGTCGAGGAGTACGAAGAATTCCAGAGGCGGTGCCAGTGAGTTCGAGTTTCCACTTGAGGTGTTGGCTCAAGGAAGACTGGCTCTCTTGTGTCCTTCCTTTCCTCCACTTCCTCTTCTCCATCGCTCCTTCTCCCATCCACAGGATCTTCCTCTTCCAGATGACCTCATATCCGGTCTTTGTGTCCCCCTGGCTTAAGAACATAAGAATGGAGGGGACTGCAAGGGACCATAAAGCCTACACTACGCAGTTCTGTGTCCCTTACCACCTGTCAACCCGATCCATAAAATCATCTCGTCTTCTCAGTTAATTTGCTTTCCGTGTGGATTTACTGAATGATGTCAATATAAGGATACAAGAATGGAGAAGACTGCAGGAGACCATAAGACCTACACTAGGCAGTTCCATGTCCTTTACCACCTGTCATCTCTATCCATAAAATCATCTCGTCTTCTCTCAAAACAACCAATTGTTTCAGCGCTCACTACATGGTTACTAAGTCTATTCTATTCGTTAACCACTCTGTTGGTAAACCAGTTCTTGCCTATTTCCTTTTTGAACCTAAATGTGCCCAATTGAGATTCATTACTACGTCTCATGTCCTGCTGCCTCAATATGATGACCTTGCCTGCTTCACCTTTGTTAAGGCCCTTGACCCATATGAATACCTTTATTAGATTCAGATTTCTTTCGCTCATAGACGCTATCCGATCTCACATCTTTTCAGTCTCCCGTTATCTTCTTCGGATCTCTCCATCTTCAGGCGTACTTCTCAGAAGCCCTCTGGCCTTAAACATTCTACTCCTTCAGATGTCCTACATTCTCAGGCATTCTCCTTCTTCAAACGCCCTAAGTTTTCAGACATTCTCCTTCTTCAGACGCCCTAAGTTTACAGACGTTCTCCTTCTTCAGACGCCCTCCATTCTCAGACATCCATCTTCAGAAGCCTTCAGGTCTCAGAGATTCTACTCCTTCAGAAACCCTCCATTCTCAGACATTCTCCTTCTTCAGACGCCCTCAGGTCTCAGGCATTCTGCTTCTTCAGACGCCCTAAGTTTTCAGACATTCGACTCCTTCAGACGCCCTCCATTCTCAGACATTCTCCTTCTTCAGACGCCCTTAGGTCTCAGGTATTCTTCTTCAGACGCCTTCTGGTCCCATATCGTCTCCGTTCCCAGACATATTCCCTCCGATCAAAACCCGACGTCTTCGGCTGTCCTCTTTCTGGAAAAAAAAAAAAAAAAAAAAAAAAAAATAATCTCTCCGTCAGAAACTTTCCATTGTCACACGTACTCCGTCTTCAGACATCCTCTCCTCTCAGACGGCCTCAAGCATCAGATGCAATCTGTTTTTAAACCATAAAGAAAAGATTCCCAACCTTCTCTTAATCCCCTGTAGTCAGGTCTAAGTATCCCAGCACACCCTAACTAATAATAGAAGGATAAAGGACATTGTATGCATGTCTGCATCGCTTCCCAGCACCCCCTGGAATTTATTTCAGCACCCTAAATTGGAAAATACTGCCCTAAAGGATCTCTGTGTCTTGCCTTTTCTCTTCAGACGCCCTCCGAGCTCAGACGCCCTCACCATCCTCAAAATCCTTTCTTCCTCAGTCCGTCACTCTACCCAGAATTTCCAAACCTGAAGTACTTCCTTTTCAGAATAGAATTATTAAATGACTCAGTTTAACGCCGTGAACTCCTATCAGGAGGCTAGGACGGTGCCCCTTACAGAAGACTTTGTAGTGTGGAATGTTGATAGACCATGTCCTTGATCCAACTCACTGGCAGTAGCGTTCGAACTGCCGTCGCCTCGACCTCCGCCGCAAGTATCGACGCTCTAACCTGCTCGGCCAGCGAATTACCAAAATAACTTTGAAAAACAATTCCATCATCTTACGCAGACCAATGAGTTTGTTATTTATCATATGTAGAGGCTCGGTAGTGGAGCGTTGCTACTTGCGACGGAGGTCCAAGTGACTGCAGTTCGAACACTACCACCAGCGAGTTGGACCAAGGGGAGGGTTCATTAGATTCCACGCTTCAAAGTCCTCTGTAAGGGGCACCGTACTAGCCGCCTGATAGAAGGGAGTTCGCGACGTTAAACCAAAAATGTCAAGTAGATTTAGCCCATAAATCACGTGTAATATCAAGTGGTGAACTTCTTAGCACAACATCACATAGATGTCATTCAATGGATAAGATATCTGGTGATGTTGAGATGAGATCTTGTAGACTTGAGGACATGTCGAGAATTTGAATTCTTAAAAAAAAAAAAAAAAAAATTTGGAGTATTTTTGGAGTTCAGCATTCGATTTGCCCAAAACCTTATGGTAATCTAGTGTTTTCGTTCCATCTGCAGCCACATGTTTGACTCTTCTATCTTTTGCCACTCGGGACAAAGCTTCTGAATCGACTTCGTCGCAGGCAGCAAGAGGCTTCTACGTTTTTGGTCAAATCTTAGATAAGAAACATGAATAAAGATTATTTTTTACATTTGAGAGTAATATCAAAGGTGATTTTTATTTTATTTTCATTTAGTTTTTATCTATATATTTATTCTTATTGTTTTTGTAATGAGAGGGTGGGGGTCAAAAAAGAAAAAAAATGTTACGGATGGAGGTTTATAAAGAAGATCAGAAGCCATCTCTCCAGCCTTTATAACCTTTCTACAACCACACACTCTTCGTCCTCCGCCCTCAGACGCCCTTAGACGGCCTACTCCCACTTTCTTCTAGATCAGGGGTTCCCAAACTAGGGGGCGTGACCTCCCTCTAGGCGTGAGGATACAAGGGGCTTGAAGTTATCTGCTCAAAAATAATTGTTTTATGAGAATAATGAAATAATCTAAAGAACAAATATTTGCCGTTAGAGAAGAATATAAGAATGAAGGAGACTGCAAGTGACCATAAGGCCTACACTAGGCAGTTTTACACCCATCATCTTCCTGTACTTTCATTCCTTCCACCCAAGCCTCTCCACATACCCATTCTCTCCCTTCCTCTCTCCCCCTACCACCTCCAATTCCTCATCCCTCCCTCCAACGCTCACATGCTCCTCCTCAGCCTCCTTTGATGCTTACTGTGTCTCATCAGCGTTCGTAAATTTCACCCGTATGTGAATTTGGCTCACTTTCTCTCGTGTGTGGGTCCTGTTTGCGTTTGTCCTGTTGGTTTCTTTTCCTATTTTACCGGGCCCCCTCTCGCCTTTCGCTCCATCCCTCCATTGTCACTTTGTAAGCTCGTTTTTATTTTTTCTATCTTCCTTTATATATATATATATTACAGAGGCTTTCGAATATATTCTTTGTTCAATGTTGTGGTTACCCAAACCTACCCCAGGATACATAAGAAAATTGGTAATGCATATTCTATCTTTGAATATTTATTCATGTATTAATTTATTGATTTATTTAGTAATTTGTTTGTCTATTTATTTATTTACTTATTCATGTATTTATCAATTTATTCATTTACTTATTTATTTACTTATTTATTTGTTTGTTTAGTTCTTATTTATCTTCACAATATGCATGATACGGAAATAGTTGTATCTGGAAATATGTGTGCGTGCGCGCGCGCGTGCACACACACACACACACACACACACATACACACACACACACACACACACACACACACACACACACACACACACACACACACACACACACACACACACACGCACACACAAGATTGACCGACAGAGTCACAGTAAGAGTACCCCGCGAGCATAGAAATAATCCTCCTCCTTCTCTTCTTTCTCCATCCCCTATTCCTCCTCCTCCTCTTCCTCATCCTCTTCTTCTTCTTCCTCCATCGCCTCATCCCCCCTCTTCTTCTTCTTCCATCGCCTCTTCCTCCTACTCCTACTCCTTCTCCTCCTCTCCCTCCCTCTCCTCCTCTTCCTTCTCCTTCTGCTCCTCCTCCTCCTCCTCCTCTTCCTCCTCCCGTTAGATATACGAATATTCATTTTCTATTATATTAGAATTTGTTCTCGCTTTGTTCTTCCCGCCCCTCATCTCTCTCTCTTGTTCTTCGCTTGTTTGTCTCCACGTCCGCTCATTAGTTCACAATGTTGCCTTTTTTTCTCTCTCATTCATTCGTTCCATTTAATTTTTATCCGTTTTGTCTTATTTTATTTCACTCATATAGTTTTCCTCTTCGTTTTTTTTATTCAATTGCTCGTGCTCATTCTGTTGTCCTCGATCTTCTTCGTGTGTTCATTCTGTTCTCTGTCCCGTTGTTCTTTCCTTCCTGTCATTCTTTCCTGGTGTCTGCCTGTGTTCTTGTTCTTTGTTGTACGTCCTCTGTGTCTTGTCTTTATGAGGCTACACACACACACACACACACACACACACACACACACACACACACACACACACACACACACACACACACACACACACACACACACACACACACACACGTATATATATATATATATATATATATATATATATATATATATACATATATATCCACATGTATATGTGTGTGTGTTCATCATGGTCTTGGGTCACGTGTTGGACTCGTGGTCGACAGTTCTTAACCTCGGGATGGGAGGTCAGAGCTCGTATGACCTTACACGCACACACATCCCCAACTCCCCGCCCACGAGATTTGGAGTAACACCCCGCAGCGACGCGATACTAAAATTATTTCATTCCTGGGCGGGAGTCGAACCCGGACCGCCGTAGTGGCAGGCGAGAACTCTAACTACAGCGCCACGAGGTGTGTGTGTGTGTGTGTGTGTGTGTGTGTGTGTGTGTGTGTGTGTGTGTGTGTGTGTGTGTGTGTGTGTGTGTGTGTGTGTGTGTGTGTGTGAATAGATTTGGTATATGCTGGGTCATGTTTAAATGACCTCAGTGGATCATGGCCTGAGAGGCAGTGAGAGAGTTAATGTAGCGATCACATAATACCTGGGATTAATTAGTGAACAAACACATTTGCGTAGCTCAGCGTATTACCGTAAAACAGTACGATTTCTTTTAAATCACAATTAGCTGCTTGAATTCATTAAATATATTGAATTGAAGTTTGGGAGGCGAATCTGCCACTGTCGTTCTATCTTGTTTTTTTTTTCTCTCTCTCTCTCTCGCTCTTTTTTGCTTTCTTTCGCTCTCTTTCTTTCTCTTTTTCTTTGTGTCTTTCTTAACTTCTTTCTTTCCTACCACTTTTTCCACACACACACACACACACACACACACACACACACACACACACACACACACACACACACACACACACACACACACACACACACACACACACACACACACACACACACACACACACGTACGCACGCACACACACACACTTAATTCTATTTGAATGAAAAAACATCATTGATGTGTGTATTATGTACACAACATGTATGCAAAGTATCTCGACAAGTGGCGGAGGAATACATAATCGTTTGTCGAAAAATGCCAACATAATTTTAGTAACATCTTTGTTATAAATGATTAACAGTTTTTCATCTTGTTTATAAAATATTCTTTCCATGTCGTTTATATTAAGGGGGTTTAGTGAAGTTGGAGTGAATTAGTGGCACTAGTTTGAAGTGCGCAATAATTTTTGTCATGAACATTGTCGACATTTCCAGCCGAAAGTATCCATTGCGGTAGGACCATTTGTTGTTTGAACGCGTTGTGTGATTTATTTCAAATTTATCCTCCAACACATCACTCGCCTCATAATGTGAAGAAAAAATGATAAAAGACATCTCCAACTTATAGGGATATCGGGTAATGAAATATTTAATGTAAATGTTGTTATTTATTGAATAATGATGCAAAATGTGAATTAATTAAATTTGGAATCTTGGCTGACCGTTAATTCGACAGTGACGTCATGTCAACTAGTCGAAGGTGATGTTGCCATTTTATATTTCATTATAATTTGTTGTATAAAATATGAGGAATATAAAAATGAACATTGTATTTATTGATAGTGTACATATTTCAATTCCTTCAGTTTATTAATATTGTTGTATGCAAAAATGTAACTGCCAAATCATGTTTGAATTAAATCGTTATTGAATAACAAGCGCCGGCTTCGCCATGGGCGCTTGACCTGTGGAGCCATGCCCTTTTTTTTTTTTTTTTTTTTTTTTTTTGGGGGGGGGGGGGGTCGGCCCTTAGGGCGAGCCTGCTTCATTCGCGGCCAATCAATCGTCTCCGTTGCCGTAACGTCAGAGTTCTCGGCCAATCAGTCTTCTTCGTTGCCGTGACGTCACCACTCTCGGCCAATCAGTTACTGTCCCCGTTGCCGTAACGTCACCACTCTCTCGGCCAATCAGGTTCTCGTGGACTGTTACCAAATCACCGTCACCGGCTAGATCTTGTTGCCAAAAAGAGACATGTTAATCATTTATTTATTTGTTAATATCGAATAACATATTAGTAGTAAGAAATTATGTTTAGATAGATTAAGGATTGTTTCTGGCTCTACTGAATGAAAAAGAAATTGTGGAAATTAAATTATTTACTTTGTATTTATCTGTTGTTTTTTATATTTAGTTATTCATTCATTTATTAATTAATTCACTTGTTAATTAAGTTATTTATTAATTAATAAGGATTCCAGTTCTCACCCTGTGCGTGCGTGTTTGTGTAGGTGTGTGTGTGTGTGTGTGTGTGTGTGTGTGCGTGTGTGTGTGTGTGTGTGTGTGTATGTGTGTGTGCGCGCGCGTGTGAGTCACTATGGTCACGGATCACGTGTTTGAACTCGTGATCGACAGCTATTTCCCTCCCGGAGGAGAGCTCAGAGCTCATATATGACCGATCTATGGGTAATGCTGTGACCTTACACGCACACACACACCCAACTCCCCGCCCACGAGAGTTGGAGTAAGAACCTGCAGCGCAGCGATACTGAAATTATTTCAGCCTTGGGCGGGATTCGAACCCGCACCGCCGTAGCGGCAGCCAGGAACTCTACCAACTGCGCCACGAGTTGTGTGTGTGTATGTACGTGTTATCTTTACGTAAGTGGCCATGAATGGCATACATATGCATTTGTTATCTACGCATGTGTTTTCTTATCAGCTGTACAAGCTCCTGGATGTACATTTGTAGTTTGCATGCACGTTCACTTGTTTTTCTTGTTTCTATGCCTTCATTTCCCTTCAGAGGAAATTCTTCTTCGCTTGAAAGAAAAAAAGTCGAGAGTTTCTGAAGTGGCACTTGAGGCAAAGGCATTTCTCAAGTTCCAAACATACTCGAGTGTTGTCTACTGAGGTACTTAAAAAAACACGTGTGGCAATAGCTTGTGTTTATTATTATTATTATTATTATTATTATTATTATTATTATTATTATTATTATTATTATTATTATTATTATTATTATTATTATTATTATTATTATTATTATTATTATTATTATTGTTATTATTATTATCATTATTATTATCATTATTATTATTATTATTATTATTATTATCGTTATCATTATTATCATTATTATCATTATTATCATTATCACCATTATTATCATTATTATTATTAGTATCATCATTATTATTATTATTATTATTATTATTAGTAGTAGTAGTAGTAGTATCATATAATACAGAAAGGGTGAGAAAAATACGCTAGGAGGCGCTGAGTAGCTGCGGCCGAAGCCGTTGCCTTATTTATGCGTTTCTTGGATTGTTAAGGCAGGTAACACAGTCATTGCTGGGAATCAGAGAGGAGTGTGGGATTCGAACCCACAACTAAAGGAATGTGGGACCAACACGCTTACAATTACTCCAGCAGCGTATGTGATATAGGGACCTATGCTATAAACGGAAATGATCCAAGAACGGAACCCTGAGGAACTCCGCTAGTAAGCCGAAGCAAAACTGAGATCCAGATGACACAGGCGACGCAGCACAGCAAAGGCAGACTTCCTGTTTTTGAAATGAAGTACAGTTTGAACTTCTCTCACACTTGAAATGTTGAGGTAGCATATCTAGAAGCATTTCAAACGAGAGAGACGTTCAAACTGTACCTCACTTTAGCAACAGGAAGTCTGCCTTTGTTCTGTGCTGCGTCGCCTGTGTCGCCTGCGTCTCAGTTTGTGTTTGGGTTAAGACCCATTTACATATCCAAAGGTCCTTTATTTATTCTAATTACTACGAAGAGTGACCCGACATGGAAAGTTGACTCACATAATTCCTTTCCCATAGAATGGGTACTTTCCCCTCTCAAGGTGCGCCTTGAGGAAGGAGAAGAAGGAGGAGGAAGAGGAGGAGGAAGAACAGAAGTCGTGTGACAGTCAGATCCTAATGGAAAGGACGTGTTGCCCAAGTGCTAACGGGCTTGTGAATGCAAGAGAGCAAACCGCATAGATAAACTCTACTAAAAGGCCTTTTTCTTAGACTGCCACGTTCTTGGTGGGTGGGTGGTGGTAGGAGCGTATTATGCCTATAGTCCCAATGGCAAAAAAAAAAAAAAAGTAATATAATGTACACTTATGACTTATGGAGGGACGAGATAGAGATGCTAACAGAAGTAACGTGGCGCAGGTGTGCGGTTCTTAGAAGAGCTTAATAAAGCCCTTTATTCAACAGTGGACTCCGAAAGACTCAGAATGAATTGGCTTGTTTGTGTGGAAGCAAATAAACCCAAAGATTATTCTATATTCCCGAGCTATTCTAGGAAGGGGAGCGTGACTCTGTGTCCACTTCTTTTGCAAATTTGCACGCGTCTGCGTTATGTCCGTGAATATACAAGCGCATGTTTGTTTTGTATTCCCTACCCATTTTCTTTCCTTTCTCTCTTCCTCTGTACATCGTCATTGTCTTCAGTTTGATTTTCTCTTTTGTTTTGCCTCTCTTCATCCTACCTCGTTATCATCCCCTTTCATCTTCTCGCAAGCGAGTAATGGAGAGACAGACACGTTCAGTTTTCCTCCTATTATTTTTTTTTTTCACGAAAAGGTCCCCATTCTCTCCTCTCCCTCCCTCCCTCTCTCCTTCCTGCCTCCCTCTATTCCTCCTTCTCTCTCCTTCTTCTTGATCCATCCTGTTCCTTCTCTGCTCCCTCTCTCCTCCATCCTCCCTTCCTTCCTCTCTCCCTCCCTCTCCTTCCTTCCTCTTCATCCGTCCCGTTCCCTCCTGTTCCCTCCTTCCCCCTACTCCCTCCCTCTCCCTCCTTCCTCCCAATGTTCCCTCTAAGATGTGCGCATGTACGCGAGCACATATGTTTTACAAGTAAAGAATAAATGTGCACACACAAGGTTTTCAAATGATATTAAAATCCATTCAGTAAAGAAGCTCCACCCAAACATCAACTTATAAATTCTCTAAAAATATGGTAACTTGCCACCTGTCAAAGCAATAACACTGGTCAACAAAATTTATTAAAATACCTGTCCCACAATCAAAATGTGATTTAGATGATTTTTTTTCTGCAGATTTCAAATATGTTTTCGGAATTTTTGTATCACATATATATATATATTTTTTTGTGATTACATATTAATTCTTAAACAATTATAACTAACAAATGAGGTTAATATTTCAATGAAACCTTGCTTTATAATGTAGAAATGTATGATTTTCGAGTGTATTTTGCTTCTGGGAAATCCCTTTTTAGTGTCCAACAGTAATCCAACATTGAAGAGCTCCACTTCCCTTGATACCGGGTTTCCATGTTCAGAATGTCCTGGTGAAACCTCTCACCGTGCTCGTCACTGACCGCACCAAGATTTGCAGGGGAAAAGTCCAAGTGTCTAGGACAGTGGTCCCCAACATTTTCTGGCTTGAGGCACCCTTGCCAAGCCTTTCAGAAGTCCCCGGCACCCTTATTAGAAAATTAGAAAATCTAAATTCTAGTTTGTCAGTATTTTGTTGATTCAACATCGGTTTAACAAAATTTTGTCCCTGGATAACACGAAAATACTCATCTCTACATTGATGCTGCTTTAATGAACAAAAATGGATGAAAAAGAGAGTCGGTAATACGAAAATTATTTTTGCCCTGAATGTTGGCGGCACCCTGAGTTGATCTCACGGCACCCTTTGTTGACGCGGCACACCGTTTGGGAACCACTGGTCTAGGAAGTGGATTCTTAAGCTCATATTACATCCCAAGGCCTTGTAGAATGTCAATATCTCTTTTACGATTTCAGAATAGTCATTTGCTTTGTGATTCCCCAAAAACTCTGCGCAAAATTTCATAAATGACAGCCATGCGGCTTTTTCAAAATCATTTAACTCTTCATTAAAATTCTGGTCTCACATTCGCTCCCTAGTCTGTGGTCCAACAAAAATGTCTTCTTTGATTTTTGCGCCACTTTAGGAAACTTATTTTTCAAATATATGAATCCCTTACCTTTAACAAAAAAAATTCATCAACCCTAGCTTAATATGCAAAGGAGGCGGATAACACATTGATTTCATAATGATTTTTCTTATCTTGACTGTCCCACTCACAGAGAAAGCAACAAAATTTTGTGTAACCCAGCTGCATTCCAAGTAAAAGTGCCACAATCTTTAGGTCACCACAGACATTCCATTTATGTTCATACTTAAATTTTTGTGATGAAAGCTTCATACTCTTATATTTTCCCTTCATGTTAGCTGCATAGGTTAAAGGAACAGACGGAAACTTATTTCCATTGTGAATCAAAACAGCTTTCAGGCTCACTTTTGAAGAGTTATTAAACCAGCGCCACTCATTCCTGTCATATTTATGGTTAAGTTCATCCATAGAAGAATATACATCATTGCAGAACACCATACCATCCTCAAGTTGAAAATCACAACATCGCTTACGATAAAAACTAACTTTGGATTCTTTCTGGAGAAGTTTCCAGTCTTTTAACCTGGAAGCAAGAAATTCAGGTTACTTTTTTGAGTTTAAATCCCGCACAAAATCATTCAGATCTCCCTGACTCAATAAATGTGGTTTACTTGAAGAAAAGATTGGCTGAAAGTGCATCTGCTCTGTTTCTTTTTCCATAACCTCCTCACTTGACTCATCATCACTTAGTTCCATTTGTTTTGGAGGGTCAGGTACAGGAAAGTCTTGACTGTGAGGTACTGTTCTCATAGCAGATGATAAATTAGGATATTTTAGAATATGTTTGGATGTTGATGTTATACCTTTTATATTTGTAATGTAGAAGTAGCAATTTGAAGCATGATCTTTTGGTTCTCTCCAAACCGTAGGGATGGCAAAAGGCATATGGCGTGAACCTTTTGCATATCCAGAGAGAAGCCAAAATAATGTCCATAACACTTTTTAATCAATGGCGTGAAATACCGATTTGTGACTTGAATGTCAATACACCCAAAAAAAGTCTGGGTGGTTTATACATTTTCTGGCATTGTGAAGGTGAATGGCGGGTACGCTACTGTACGATATCACAAACTTGTTGCCACACAAGTGCGCACTACACAACCTCACACCAACACTTCAAACACAGTACTGCCAAACGTATAACAATCTCACGCAATGTTGCCAAGCTCAGTGTTGACAACCGCTTGATTTAAATTTATCCCACGTAACACACGTAGAGTAAAATACTGTGGAACACAAAAAATATGGGTGATGGAAAAAATCAGACATTATTTTTTAATTCTGCATGCAAAAACCTAAACGATACAGTTATTTTTTTCCCTGGAACAAATTATTTGTTGACCAGTGTAATTTTTTTCTTGGTACGCCACTGCTTGGTGGAGGTAATATGTAATACAAACTTACAAATTGTGCGTATTTCAAGTGATCAGATGGTGACTTTCATTGATGCGCACATACTTTTCAGAGAAGCAAATTTCTGCGCACACTCACAGCAAGAAGTTAGAGGGAACATTACAAAGGCGGATCATGCCGACAGGAGACCTTTTGGTCCATAACTAGGTCGGATGCGAAAAAATATATGTAATAATGATAAATAAATAAATAGATAAATATGATAACATAAATAATAATAAATGAAATAGATGTATAAGTATGGTTAAATAGTAAGTAAACAGGTAAGTAGTAAATAATAATAGATTGACATTGTTTCCTCCCCATACCTACTTCTTCCCTCTCACCCCTTCCTCTCCTTCCTTCCTTTCTTTTGATCTCTCCTACCCCCTGCCTCCTTCCTTCCTCTCCCTCCTTCCTCCCTTTCCTTCCTTCCTTCCTCTCTCTCCCTCCTTCTTCTTGATCCATCCTGTTCTCTCTCTCTTTCCTTCCTTCCTTCCTCCCTCCCTCCTGCCTATTCAGCTTCCCTCCCAGTTGTTGGCCTCCCTTTGTCTGGCTTCCTTGTTTCGCAAACCCGCTGCCAGCTCTAGGAATCTGGTGCCGAGGCCTCTCTAGACACATTTGCTTGTTTGCAGTTACCAAAATTTATTCAATCTTTTAATTTTTCTAATTTTTCCCCTTATTTTATTTTCATCTATTTTTCATATGTTTATCCATTACTCTTATTCATTTTATCATTCTATTTTATTATATTAATATTTTATCTTATTTCATTTTATTTCATCACTTCCTGTAGTGATAGCAGTAGTAATAATAGAAGTTGATTCAAGTGATAGCAGTACTGTCATAATCATTAGTATTATCATTATCATTATCATCATTATCATTATCATTATCATTATCATTATCATTATCATTTTCATTCTTCTTAGATCCTTTTTGATGAAGGACCATCCCTGTTAATGTTACAATTACCAGCTACTATCGATGAGGTGAGTTGACGGCAGTTCGAACCCTGCCGCCAGCGAGTTGAACTAATGGGATGGTTCCTTCAATTCCACTATACAAAGTCCCCTGTAAGGGGTACTCTTCTAGCCTCCTGATAGGGAGAAGTTTGCGACGTTAAACCAAATCAATCAATTATTGTTTATATATATATATATATATATATATATATATATATATATATATATATATATATATATATATATATATATATATATGCGCGCGCATTTGTGTGTGTGCGTGTGTATGTATATGATTGTGTGTGTGTATGTGCATGTATGCATATATCTTATATAAAAATTTTATGTATATATATATATATTATATATATATATATATAGATAGATAGATATGTGTGCGTGCGTGCGTGTGTGTGTGTGTGTGTGTGTGTGTGTGTGTGTGTGTGTGTGAGAGAGAGAGAGAGAGAGAGAGAGAGAGAGAGAGAGAGAGGAAGAGAGACAGAGAGAGAGAGAGAGAAAGAAAGAATGTATGTTCGTATGTATATATGTTATATACACCATGGTACATTTATTTGTGTCAGGTCGGAATAAATTAGGAAAACAAACTACCCCTGCAACTTTACTCTGCCTTACGTATTCATGAGTTTTTCTTGCATTTCGATGGATCCAGGGATTTATCTTCCCGCTTCTGATAAGCTTAAACAAAGACCATTTTTTCTGACTCGAGCACGATTCCTGAATAGATATACGAATGGTCTCATGTTACTCGTGAATGTAAGTGGGTTGTCCTTGTGCATCACGTGTAGGGTTTTATGATTCTGCAGGTGTTTGTGTATATGCTTACATGTATGTACACATACAAGTATATAGGTGTCGTGTTCCCACCTATCTCTCATACTTGAAGAGTGAAACCTACCTCAAATTAACAAATAAGAGACGAAAAAATGGAAAATGCGACAATAATTGCCTCCATAACTTGTATTCAATTAGATATATGGTTATTAATTGATATGTCATTGAAGATACTTAGTAATTTTGTTATGTTTCACAATGTTTGGGGTAACTTGTAATTTATGTATAGAAGTGGAAAAGAATGACTGTAACGATGTCTTAATACTTCAGGTCAATATGTTATGAGAAATATTTTTTACTTAACATTAACTATATTAACAAGAAGACACATAACAGATAAAGACTTATAAATCAACAATTAAAATATTTCAAGTATAGTAGGAATTACCAGTAACACCTGGGTTCCTTCATAGCTCTAACCTATCCAAACACTTTTGCCATACCGAATACCCCCAAGGGTATTGGAAGGGGACTGGGTAATTCGCACGTCTCACGGCGAATGAGAAAAGGGTGAGAGAGACTGGACGAGCCGGGGGCACTGGCTTGCCCGAGCTCGACACAGTCACCAATTAACGTTTATTTGATGAAATATACATTAACGTTATTATAAAACTTACCCTGGTAATATTGATAGAAAAATAGTGCGAGTACGAAAAGAGATAACTAACCTAAAGTAACTAAGAAACAGAACATACAATTTAACCAATAGCCTATAGGCGCATGCGCAGATACGCAGACGAAGCTGTCCAGGTTAAGGGACGACCTACCCCACCCTCCACAATATGGGGGGTGGGGGAACTTAAATTTAGAGATACATCACGGGCACGTGACATTAGGTATGCTTATATGCATGTGTATATATGTACTAGTAAAGACGCATACATACATATATATTCATATATACGTACGTACATACATACATATATATATATATATATATATATATATATATATATATATATATATATATATATATATATATACACATATATATATTTTGGTTAAAATCAACCGCGCTAATAGATTTAACTATCTTAAGTTGTATTTTCTTGATTTTAAGGAAGGATTTCCTATCAACTTCATTCAATTTACGAACGAAATCATCCATGATGAACGGAAACGGAAAAGCGATGGAGAATGCCGATAAATTCTATTACAAGTGTAACAGCATGTAAAAACTGTTGACAACAACACCGAAAACTCAGAGTTTTTTCACCTCACTAAGAGGCTTCTTCAGGGTGAGAGGACTTCATTGGTGTAGAGGCGCTGTATGAAGTTGATAGGAAATCCTTCCTTAAACTCAAGAAAATACAACTTAAGATAGTTAAATCTATTAGCGCGGTTGATTTTAACCAAAATTGTCTCAGTGAAAACCTTTGCCCTAAAACTATATATATATATATATATATATATATATATATATATATATGTATATATATATATACATATATATATATATATATATATATATATATATATATATATATATATATATATATATATATATATATATGACTGATTAATTCGGTTTAATGTCGCGAACTCTCCCCATCGGGAGGGTAGGACGATGCCCCTTATAGAGGACCTTGTAGCGTGGGTTTTAATGAAAATGCCCATTGTCCAACTCGCTAGTAACAGGATTCGAACCGCCGTCACCTCGACCGACATCACTGGTAGCGACGCTATAACCTGCTCGGCCAGCGAGCATAAGATATATATATATATATATGTATATATATACATATATAGGTATATATATATGTATATATATATATATATATATATATATATAAGATTGAAGGTAAATGAAGTAGACGAG
>NC_134784.1:15339438-15341938 GCF_046742065.1 Oratosquilla oratoria
AGACGTTTGATACTTCGCGAGGCAGAGCGGAGGAGGACGAGAGGTCAGGTCGATCATGGCGGAACGCGGAGAGCTTCGATGGGTTTATAGGGTGTGAATTGTTTGAAGGTGTATGTACTCTGAAGAAGTCCTGGTAAGGCGACGAAACGTCAGAATAAATCCCTAACGGTTCCCTGGGTTTATCTCACCACCCTTCCACTCATCTGTCTTACATACTTCATATGTGTGTGTGTGTGTGTGTGTGTGTGTGTGTGTGTGTGTGTGTGTGTGTGTGTGTGTGTGTGTGTGTGTGTGTGTGTGTGTGTGTGTGTGTGTGTGTGTGTGTGTGTGTGTGTGTGTGTGTGTGTGTGTGTGTGTTTATGTATGCAATTTTGTATCTAATATTGAGAGGTATGTAGCATAGGAGAAACACAGCACGCCTCAGACGTGCAGTTCCTGTCTCAGGTAAAGCCGCGGGAAATATATTCGTAAACTGTGCTCACTGCAACCCAATATGTCCCCTAGGGATGGTCCTTGGAAGACGAGTATGGTTGAAACGTCGGGTGATAAACCTTCCACATCGAGTCTGGTTTTTACGTTTTCCTACAATATAGTTTCCAGAATCCAGGGTGACACGTATATCATATATTGGACAAACACACACACACACACACACACACACACACACACACACACACACACACACACACACACACACACACACACACACACACACACACACACACACACATATATATATATATATATATATATATATATATATATATATGTATATATATATGAATATACATATATATATATATATATGAATATACATACATATATATATATATATATATATACATACATGTATATATCTGAAATGAATCGCTAGTAGCAACGAATATCATACAAATAATTTCCGACAGCTGCTCATGGATTCGAACCGAGGCCTCGTTTGACACCAGGCCAATCCCTTACCGACCGAGCTAAAGGTGTTGAAGTCTTTGGAAGCTCCTTTAGCTCAGTCGGTAATGTATTGGCTTGGTGTCAAGCGAGGCATCGGTTCGATTGTCAAAAAAAAAAATATATATATATATATATATATATATATATATATATATACATAATTTTTTTGTTGTACTTTTCATGGTTGCTATGAAAGGCTTTTTTGGCAGTAATCTCACCTCCTTGCCAACTAGTTTCTGGTGAGATATTTCTTTGGTTTCACCATATTCATTATATTCGGTGAAGCTCCATATATCTATAGGGTGCCCAATGGCCCACGTCGTCATTATGACGGTACCCCATATATCTATGGGGAATTTCCCTGTTCGCCATCAGGGACGTGTCAGTTAGCAGTGGGTCCTGCGACTGTGTATGCGAGTTGCTCTTTGTCTGATCTTTCTTACAAAACCTGTTCGATATGGGTGACCCTGCAGATATTTTCTCTCTATCGACATAGCTTTTGTAATCATCAAGATTCTCAAGCCTATTCACCACGTCAAGGTGTCAACTCCCGGATAGGTAATTATATATATAGACATATATATATATATATATATATATATATATATATATATATATATATTATATATATATATGTATGTATATATATATATATATATATGTATTATACAGAAGGAAACTGTCTTAGTATGTAAGATGTAAACCTTTTTTCATATGCCAAAGCCGAGATGGTTGTTCAGCAACTCCCAGAATCCCAGAAGAGTTCACTCAGAACTGAGGAGATGGAAGAGAGCGAACAGGAAGGGGAGGAAGAGTAGGGGGGACAAGAGGGGGAGGAGAAAGACGAAAAGGAGGAGGAGGAGGAGGAGGAGGAGGAGGTGGTGAGGTGCATGAGAAGGGCGTGTAGCAGGAGGAGGAGGAGGAGGAGGAGTTTGCAGCCTGAAGGAAAAGCTATTTGCTACGCTTCTTGCACAATTTAGATCAGAAGGAAAACGAGGGGCAGGAGGAGGAAGAAGTGGAGGAGGAGGAGGAGGAGGAGGAGGAGGAGGAGGAGGAGGAGAAGTAGAAGGAAAAGAAGGAGAAAGAGGAAGAGGAAGGAAATGAAGAGGTGGAGTGAAAGAGGACAGAAGAGGAAGAAAAGTAAGAAAATGAAATGGATAATGAGACGGAAAAGAAGGATGAAGAGGAAGGTATAGAGGAATTGGAAAGGAAGACCATGAAAGAGAAGGAAAGGAGGATGAGGAATAGGAAGAGGAGGAAACTGAAGAAGTGGAGTGAAAGAGGAAGGAGGAAGAAGAGAAGTAAGTAAATTAAATGGATAATGAGAAGGAAAAAATGATGAAAAGAAAAACATAGAGGAAGTGGAGAAGAAAACTCCAAAAGAGGAGAGGAGAAGGAGGAGGAAGAGGAGGAGGAGAAAAATAATGAGGTGGAGTGAAAGAGGACAGAGGAGGAAGAGAAGTAAAAAGATATAATGGATGATGAGAAGGAAAAGAAGGATGAAGAGGAAAACATAGAGGAAATGAAGAAGATGACTAAGAAGGAGAGGAGG
>NC_134784.1:15346938-15349438 GCF_046742065.1 Oratosquilla oratoria
ACACCTAGAAGCAAGTCAAGTCAGAGAGTAGTTCAAGCTGTACTTCAATTCAGCAACAGGAAGTCTGCGTTTCCTCTGTGTTGCGTCGCCTTTGTCGTCTGCGACACAGTTTGCGTTTAGGCTTATGCCGGTTTTGCACTATGCGGCAGCGCCGGCGCCGGGCAGTGTGACACCGTCCTTACAGTAAGGATTACAAAGGATTGCAAAGGCGGAGCATGCCGACAGGAGACCTTTTGATCCATATCTAGGTCGGATGAAAAAAAAAAAAAAAAAAAAAAAAAAAAAAAAACATAATATTAAAAAAATAAATAAAAAATAATGTAAATAATAAAAAAAAAAAAATAAATGCAATATAGAATAGATAATAAACAAACAGGTAAATAGTAAATAATAATAAATTGATATATAATTAATAATAAATGAAAATCACAGACAAATGATAACAAAACAAAAACAAATAATATAAGATAAATCATAATCATTACAGCATCTTAGGTATTTATCTAAATGATTCTTAAAGCTTCGAACTGAACTACATTGCACTACCTGTGCAGGAAGTTTATTCCATTCATTAACTACACGGTTGGCAAAGTTGTTTCTACCTACTTCCAAATTGAATCTATTTCCGGACAGTTTGAGACCATTGTTTCTTGTCTGATTCTCATTCAATGTGAAAATTTTGTCACTTTTGATGTTGTCAATTCCCTTTAAAATCTTAAAGACCTGTATCAAGTCACCTCTGAGTCTACGCTTTTTTAGGGAAAACAGATTCATGTGCTTTAGTCGATTTTCGTATGATTTATTTTTGATATTTGGAATCAGTTTTGTGGCTCGCCGTTGTACTCTTTCCAGTCTGTCAATGTCTTTAACGAGATTCGGTGACCACACGGAAACAGCATACTCCAAATGCGGACGAACTAACGATTTATATAGCTTGTTAATGAGTGATGGACTTTTGAAATCAAAAGATCGCGCAATCAGTCCTAGAATCTTATTTGCTTTCTCAGAGGCTGAAATACACTGCTTGGATGATTTGAGGTCGTTACTGATAATTACGCCGAGATCTTTTTCACTATCCACTTTTGTTAACGAATTTCCAAATAACTTGTAATCGTACTTACTGTTATTTCTACCTATGTGCATTACCTTGCATTTACTTGTGTTAAATTTCATTAGCCACTTTTCAGACCATTGCTGTAATTGATCTAAATCTTCTTGAATATCTAATTGGTTTGAGTGATCATTTGCCACTCCGCACAGTTTTGTATCATCAGCAAATTTGGAAACAGTAGATTTTAGTCCATGGTCTATATCATTTATATATACTATGAATAGAAGTGGCCCAAGAACGGAACCCTGAGGAACTCCACTTGCAACATTTTTCCATCCAGAAGTTTTTCCATTTAAAACAACTCTCTGTTTTCGACCATTCAACCAATTACTAGTCCAACCTAGCAGGCTACCACTTATTCCATGCAAAGCTAATTTAGTAAGTAGTCTTTCGTGTGGGACGGTATCAAAAGCTTTAGCAAAATATAGATATATTAAATCTATATTGTTTCTTTTGTCATAATTCGAGATAACTGTGTTGTAGAATTCGAGTAAGTTAGTCACGCAAGAACGTTTCCGTCTGAAACCATGCTGGCTATCATTTATCAAACGGTTACTTTCTAAATGATATTCGATAGCATCTCTGATGATAGTTTCCATTATTTTTCCTACGATTGAAGTCAAACTTATAGGCCTATAGTTATTTGTTTGTTTTTTTGTCACCTTTTTTGAATATGGGAGTAACGTTAGCTAGCTTCCATTCTCTTGGGACATCTCCGGATATGATGGATTTCTTGAAAATAATTTCTAATGGAACAACAATCTCATTTTTCATTTCCTTTAAGATTCTTGGATGCCAACCGTCAGGCCCTGGTGTTTTATTAACTTTGAGTTTGTCTATACACCTTTTAATTTTTTCTTTTGTTATATATACCGTAGTGAGTAAGTTTACCCTAGACTTTTCACAGGTTTCAGTTTGGAATTCACTTTGAGGTGTTTCGTTTACGAATACCGAGCTAAAATAATTGTTTAAGATATTACACATTCCTTCATTTGAATATTCAAGTTGACCGTCAGCAGATAATAGTGGACCAATGTGATTCCTAACAACCTTTTTATCTCTAATGTATCCTAAAATGAATCGACATATAGATGAAAACATAAGAATATATGAGAAAATAATCAACAAATAAGTAGATAAACATGTAAATATAAAATATTCAAAATAGATAAATAAACGAATGAATAGGTAAATAGAAGAGAAATAAATAGATCAAATATATTAAATATTGTTATTTCCTCCCTCTACTCTCACCTTCCTTTAATAATTGTTCTACTTTGTTCTGTATCTCTCCGTTATTTTACCACTTCTCCCCTCACTTTCCATCCTCTCCACTTTCCATCTTTTTCCAGTTAGACATAATTTCATTTAGTCTCCCTCTTCTCCATC
>NC_134784.1:15354438-15379438 GCF_046742065.1 Oratosquilla oratoria
ACTTCGAGCGCGGAAGTGATGAAGACGAAATCGAAATGATAAAAGTAATTTCATTGAGATTACGAAATAATTGAAAGAATGACATTTAAAAAGATGAAATAGAAAAAAGACTATTTTTCTAATGCGAAAGTGACAGAAAATAAGAGCATAAGAATGTAGAATGCAAGAGACTATAAGGCCTACACTAGGCAGTTCATTGTCCCACACCACCTGTCCTCCCCATCTATAAAGTTATCTCATCTTTTCATACGACCAATAGTTTCAGCGCTCACTACATGGTTACTAAGTCTATTCCATTCAATGAAGTATCAGGTGGCGTCTTTATGTGTCAGGTGGCATCTTGAGGTACCAGGTGGCATCCTGAGGTGCCAGGTGGTGTCTTGAGACTCGTGGTGACATCCTGAGGTGCCAGGTGGTATCTTGAGGTACCAGGTGGCATCTTGAGGCGCCAATTGGTATCTTGATGTGCCTGGTGGCATCTTGATGTGCCAGGTGCCATCTTGATGTGCCATGTGGTATCTTGATGTGCTAGGTGGCACAACTCCTTTCACTCTGGTTCCCTTGACTTCCAAGAGAGTGCCAGAGAGATAAATAAATCTCTTTGGCACACCCTCTCAGCAGTCAAGAAGTCAAAGCCTTCCAAGTATTGGCCCCAGACCGTCTTTGTTAGATTTCTTATGCAACGTTGGCAGTAGCTAAGTTAGCCTCTCTATTTTTTTTCAGGAGAGGTGTCGGTCCCCTATTTTTCATTACACACTACCCTTACTTTCCAACTCTGAACATCAGACCGTGGCCCTCTTTCGTAGCAAAATAAATAAATAAATAAATAAATAAATAAATAAATAAATAAAATATATATTTAAACAAACAAATGAATAAAGTAATAGTATGATAGGTTAAGGTTACGTTAGGTTAAGTTTGACTAGGTTAAGGTAAGTTTTAGGTTAGGTTAGATTAAGGTTATCTTTAGGTAAGGTTAGGTTAAGGTAAGTTAAGGTTGGGTTTAGCTTTAGGTTAGCATAAGTTAGAGTTAGGTTAGGTTAAGATTAGGTTTTGATTTGGGTTTAGGTTTGGTTAAGTTAAGGTTAGACTTAGATTTATGTTAGGTTAGGTTACAGCTGGGTTTAGCCTTAAGTTAGGTTTATATTTGGATCGGTAAGGTTAAGTTTAGTTTTAGCTTTGGGTAATGTTTGGTTAAAGTTAGGTTTAGCCTAAGGTTAGGTTAATGCTAGGTTTACCCTTAGGTTAGGTTAAGGTTAGGTTTACCTTTAGGTTAGGTTAATGTTAGGTTTACCTTTAGGTTAGGTTAAAGTTGGATTTAGCCTTAAGTTAAATTAAGGTTAGCTTTAGGTTTAGGTTAGGTTTAGCTTTAGGTTAGGTTACGTTAGGCTTATTTTAGGTTTAGCTTTAGGTAAGGTTAAGATTAGGTTAAGGTTGGGTTTAGCTTTAAGTTAGGATAATATTATGTCAAGGTTTAGATCTAGGTTAGGTTAGGTGAAGCTTTAGGTTAAGGTCAAGTTTAGCTTTAGATTAGGTTAAATTAACGATAGGCGTAGCTTAAGGTTTATATTTAGGTTAGGTTAGCATAGGTTAGGTTACTACTCACTGCTCCATGCAGGTCATGCTCTAGCTAGACTACGGGAAATTGAAGGCTTGTACTTTACTACAAATAAAATGCTGCTCAAGAGGCCTGGAGATTGCCTATGAAAAGAAACACATTGATTATAATTTAGAATGTAATCTGAACACAGAAGAAGCGATCCCGTCATGTTGACTACGTGCAGGAACTACAGAAAACTAAAGAAGATGGATCAGAAGGTTCGGGTTTTGAAAGCTGGGCTACAATTTATAGTAATAATAATGATGATAATAATAATAATAATGATAATGATAACAATGATAATGGTAATGATAATGATATTAATAATAGTTATAATAATAATAATAATAATAATAATAATAATGATAATAATAATAATAATAATAATAATGATAATGATAATAATAATAATAATAATAATAATAATGATAATAATAATAATTAATAATAATGATAATAATTAATAATAATTATAATAATAATAATAATGATGATGATCATAATAATAATAATAGTAATAATAATGATAATAATAATAATAATAATAATAAATGATGATGATGATGATAGTAATAATAAAATTAAATAAAAGTTCGTATTGATATTATTGAGATTGTCATAATTGTTATACTTGTTTCTGTGATTGTTTATTATTTTAAGATGTTATTATTATTATTATTATTATTATTATTATTATTATTATTATTATTATTATTATTATTATTATTATTATTATTATTATTATTATTATTATTATTATTATCATTATTATTATCATTATTTATCATTGATATTATTATTATCATTATTATCATTATTATTATCATTATTATTATTATCATTATCATTATTATTATTATTATTATTATCATTATTATTATTATTATCATTATTATTATTATTATTATTATAATTATTATTATTATTATTATTATTATATTATTATTATTATTATTATTATTATTATTATTGTTATTATTATAATTATTAATATCATCATCATCATCATCATCATCATCATCATCATCATCATCATCATCATCATCATCATCATCATCATCATCATCATCATCATCATCATCATCATCATCATCATTATTATTATTATTATTATTATTATTGTTATTATTATCATTGTTATCAATATTATTAGTATTATTAATTATTATTACAGTTACTATTAGCGTTATCATGCAGGGATGACCCGTCATCCAGGAGCCAAGATAAGAGGAAGGGGGGTGAATGGGAGTGGAGTATGTGGGGATGGAATATGGTGGGAGTGGATTTTTATGCCTTTGCTTTTTGGCTACCTCCCTTGTAAGGAGGAAAAGACTTTAGTATATGTATGTATTATCATGATTTTTTTTTTCTAATCATTGCCATTAAATCGTCATAGTACAATTCGTATCACTTATTATCTTTCTCTCATTCTTCCTCAAAATAACGCGAGTCTATGGACAAAATTAAGAGAAGAAAAGTTGGCGAAGAGTTTCTCCAGGGGCGCGGAAATAAAAATCTCCAAAAGTTATGTTTACGAGAGGAAAGGGGGGGAAATAACTTAGAATATATAATGATGATGATGATAATGATAATAACAATAATAATAATAACAACAATAATAATAATAATAATAATAATAATAATAATAATAATGATGTTGTTGATGATGATGATGATGAAGATGATTGATGATGATGTGATGATGATGGCGATGATGATGATGGTGATGATGATGATGATGATGATGATGATGATGATGATAAATAATTAATAATAATAATAATAATAATAATTAATAATAATAATAATAATAATAATAATAATAATAATAATAATAATAATAATAATAATAATAATAATAATAATAATGATAATGATAATAATGATGATGAAGATGATAATGGTGATAATAATGATAATGATGATAATGGTGATGATAATGATGATAATGATAATGATAATAAAAATGATAAGAGCGTCGAGTAGTAGCATCTGCAAGACATGCAAGTAAACAGAGCGCATTTGTGAAAAAGAGATGTTGTAGGGGGGAGGGGAGTGTTGCTGTGAAGCGGCTCCCACCTTGAAGCAGTTCTGGATCGACCGAGACCCGGCTCAGGATAGGTTTGGCTTCAGCTGAATAAAATTGCATGGCGGTGGTGGTGGTGATGGTAGTAGTAATGGTGGTGGTGGTAGTAACGTAGCTTTTGATGGTGGTGACGATGGTGCTGGTTGAGGTGACGGTGATGACGGTGGTGATGGCAGTGACGTAGCTTGTGATGGTGTTCACGATGGTGAAAGTAAGCAAATACAGACCCTTTCTTCTGAAATGGACTTTTTGAGTGACGAAGTTCGTGAGAGGCGTTCCATAGAAGGAAATGAAGAAAAAGCCGATGGCAAATGGCAGCAGCGAGTTTTACACTAATGGGAAGGATTATAAGCGTAGCTCTCATCTCGGAATGAAGAGGGTAAAAGTAGATACTGAAGTGCAAACATCATTATAGACGCGAGGTAGGGAAGCTGGTAGGATTATTTCTATGCATATGTGTGTGTGTGTGTGTGTGTGTGTGTGTGTGTGTGTGTGTGTGTGTGTGTGTGTGTGTGTGTGTGTGTGTGTGTGTGTGTGTGTGTGTGTGTGTGTGTGTGTGTGTGTGAGTGTTTACCTAGTTGTATTATACGGGAAGGGAGCTATGCTCGTGGTGACCCGTCTTTGTATCTCTCAGCATCAATTTTTTTCTTAAAATCTTGAATAGTGTTTGCACATACTGTTTCTTTGTCCAATTTGTTCCAAGTATCTATCACTCTGTGTGGGAAGCTATTTTTTTCTCAGATCTCTTCTGTAATTATCTTTTTTTAGTTTCTTTTCGTGTCCTCTTTTTTTCCATTGTCCCATTTCAATAAATCATTCTTATCTAAGATTTCCATTCCCTTCATAATTCTGTGTGTGTGTTTGTGTGTGTGTGTGTGTGTGTGTGTGTGTGTGTGTGTGTGTGTGTGTGTGTGTGTGTGTGTGTGTGTGTGTGTGTGTGTGTGTGTGTGTGTGTGTGTGTGTGTGTGTGTGTGTGTTTACCTACCTAGTATTTACCTAGTTGTTATTTTGCGGGGGGGCAAGGGGAGGCCTATGCTCGTGTTGTCCTGCCATTGTACCTCTCAGTGTCTAGTTTGCTTTTAAACTCGTGAATTGGTTTTTGCGCTCACTATTTCATTATCCAGTTTTGTTCCAAGTGTCTAAAACTCTATGTGGAAAACTGTTTTTTCTTCTCTATAGCTATGTTTTGAATTTCCTTCCATGTCCCCTTGTGTTTTCTTGTCCCAGTTTAGTAAGTCTTCTTCTATCAAGTATCTCTGTGCCTTTCATGTTCTGTAGATGGTCAGTAGGTCTCCTCTCTCTCTTCTTTTCTCTTCCTCAGTTCCAATTCATCCTCGAGTGTCCAAGTTTAGCCAATCTGAGGGCCTCGTAGGATGATGTGTTTGAAGTGTAGACTATCATCCTCCTGTTTGTTTGTGTGTGTGTGGTGCTCCCGTTTACCTATTGTAGGAAAGTGTGTGTGTGTGTGTGTGTGTGTGTGTGTGTGTGTGTGTGTGTGTGTGTGTGTGTGTGTGTGTGTGTTTACCTAATTATAATGTACAGGAAAAGTGCAACGGTTGTTGGGTCCCGTCTTCTACTCTCCAATTTATCAGACCTAGCTTCAAGCGTGTGTGCGTATGTGTGGGTATGTGTGTGCACCTATGTGTATGTGTATGTATGATTTACCATGGTATTAGACCACGTGTTGGACTTGTGGTCTACAGCTATTTCCCTCCCGGAAGAAAGCTCAGAGCTCATACATGACCGATCTGTGGGTAATGCTCTGACCTTACATGCACACACACACCCAACTCCGCGCCCACGAGAGTTGGAGTAACGACTCGCAGCGCAGTGATACTGAAATTATTTCAGCCCTGGGCGGGATTCGAACCCGGACCGTCGTAGTGGCGGCCGCGATCGCTACCACTGTGTGTGCTTTTTTATATAGTGAATAAGGGTAAAAGTGAAATAGACACACAGAAACAATCAAACAAATAAATATTGAAGCTCTCTTTAAACAATATCTCTGACCTCCTCGTTTATTTATCATCATTCTTTTAGTGATATCCCCCTACTGCCCAGAGTTACGCAGCATTTTTCTGCAGCTGGAATCTCCTCTCATCTCTGCTCCCCTCCTTAAATCTCTCCATAAGTATCGTAATCTCTTTGTTTCTATTGAATATTGGAACAAAAATCGCAAATGAAATATTCAGATACCCCGTCTGGGGTATTGACTCCCCGTCTGGGGTATTGACTCCCCGTCTGGGGTATTGACTGGATGTTATTGTGGGGTTAAAAGCTGCTCACTAGCATTCAGCTGATATTTTAGGGGTCTATATGGGGCGCCCCTACGGACCAGTACCTCATATCATTTTGACTTTGGTGGAGTTTCTATTCATAGAGAAATTATGATGCTTTATTATACTGTGACTGTCCCTCCGTTACGCTGCCCCCCCCCCCCACTCTTGACACTTCTCTGAATATTCATTTTCTCATTTCGCTGAACCATGTGGTGGGGGGAAAAGAATACTACCACCAAGAATTTCTACTTGAGTTGTAAAAGGCGACAAAAAACGGGACGGGGATAGGGCTCGGCATCCTTCTCCCTGTAGCCCCAAAAGGGACATTTCTAAAAAAGTCAGAGGCATAAGAAGGTCTTTTAACGTGCATGGATATGGTACAGATGAGAGTAGGAAGAGAGAAGCAGTATGTTTGTGAGAGGAAAGGTGGATATGTTTGCATTAAGTAAAACTAAGTTGAAAAGGGAGGGGCAAGTTTGAGTTTGAGAGTGTATTTGGGAGGGTCTCAGGAGTGAAGAGAGGACGAGGGAGAGAAGGGTTGGCTATACTAGTATGTGAAGAGATGGGTAAACGTGTGGTGGAGTGGAAGGAGGTATCTTCAAGATTAATGTAGATGAAGGTGAAACTGGGAAGGGAGATGTAGGTTTTTGTAAGTGAATATCCTAGGTAGTAAGAAGAGTGTAGAAGAAAGGGAGGCTTTTTGGATAGATTTAAATGGGTGCATAGAAGGTTTAGGGAGATGTGTCAATGTAATGGTATTGGGAGACCTTAATGCTAGGGTAGGAAATTAACCAATAGATGGAGTGGTTGAGAAGTGTGGAGTTCCAGGAAAAAATTGTAGTGGAGAGTTAATGGTGGAGATGTGTCTAGAAAGAGAATTGATCACAGCAAATACAGTATTTAGGAAGAAAGTCAAGCATAAGTGCACATGGGAGAGAGTGGTGGATGAATGAGTGGTAGATAGGACGTTAATTGATTATATAGTGGTAACCAGGATGAGTTAAGGATGTACATGTTCTAAGGGGAGAGAATGGGGAAATATCGGATTATTTTTTGGTAGAAGGTAAGTTGAGATTGGAGGATGCATGGAGAAAGAGGAAAAGAACAGAAGGTAGGGAGGTGCTTAAAATAAACTGCTTAAATGAAAAAGAACAGGAGAAGGACTACAAGAAAAAATTGAGAGAGGAGTGGGAGAGAATGAAGGATAGAGTAGAACTTCGAGTGGAGGAATGGGGATGGTTCAAGGAGGGAGTCACAAGATGTGCAAAGATGATGTGAGGAACAAGGAGGATGGGAAAAAATAGAAAGAAGGGTAGTGAGTGGTGGGATGAGGAAACAAAGAGGGTTGTAGAAGAAGAGAACAAGTGAGCATTCACAGATTGGTTACAAAAGAGAATCATATGAGAAGTACAAAGAAAAGGAAAGAGAAATAAAGTATAAGATAAAGAAGGCAAAGAGGAAAGCAGATGTGAAATGGGGTAAGAGGATGACAAAATTTTTGAAAGGAATAAAAAGATGCTTTGAAAAGAAATTAAGAGAGGAAGAGGAGGTGAATCAAGTAGAGGAGAAAAGGTAAAAGGTGACAATAAGAGGAAGATTTGTAGAGTATTTTAGGGAGTAGTTAAATGTGAAGGAGGATAGAGAGTGAAAGGTAGTTGCAGTGGGAAGCGCTAAGAAAATTATATTGATGAGTGAGGAAAGTGGAGGAGAAATAAGGAAAGATGAGGTGAAGGAAATTATTAAGATGATGAGAGCAGGTAAGGCACCTGGGTTGGATGGATGTCATGCAGAATGTCTAAAAAAAAAAAAGAAAAAAGAAAAAAAAGGAGGTATAATGATGGTGAACTGGCTGGTGAGGTTATTTAATGTTTATTTAAAAGAGGGTAGAGTACCAGAGGACTGGAGGACGACCTGTATAGTTCCACTTTACAAGGAAAAAAGGGACAAGTGTGAGTGTAGTAGTTGGGAAGGCTTATTGGAGGGTTTTGATTGAGAGGATTAGGAGAGAAACAGAGTAATTGGTGATGGACAGGGTGGGTTGAGGACAGGTAGGGGTTGCGTGGATCAGATTTTTGTGGTAAGACAGATATGTGAGGAAGCTTTAGGATTTATGAATTTGGAAAAGGCTTATGACAGGGTAGACAGTTTTATCTTTGCAAAAAGTTATTGAAACACGTGGGGGGGGGGGATGTGTTATGTCACGCGTTTTCAATTTATACTTGGATGGAGTGGGTTATAGATACATGGAAGAGTAATTGGAAATGGTTAAAGGAAATGAAGAAAAGTGGGAGATAAACCAGTTGTTGTTTGCTGACGACATTGAGATTGTGGCAGGATCAGAGAAGGGTTTGAGAAAGTTAGTGACAGAGTTTGGGAAGGTGTGCGAAAGAAGGAAGTTGAAGATAAATGTGGGTTGAAATTAAGCTGATGAGATGTACAAGGGGAGAAAGGGGCAGTGAGTGGGAGAGAGACTGGAGGAAGTGGATAGCTTTAGATATTTGGGTGCGAATATGGCGGGAAAGAGAGGAGTGGAAGTGGAGGTAGAATGTAGGTTGAGAGAAGCAAGTAAAAAGAGGAGATTGTATGATGGAGTGATTGTGCCGACAGTACTGTACTGGGCAGAAACATGTAACATAAGAGAGGAAGAGAGGAGTTTGAATGTGTTTGAGATGAGGTGCGTGAAAATTATGATAGGGGTTACTAGGCTGGATGCAGGTAGAAACGAAGAGGCGAGGAGGAGAACGGGGGTGGAAAGGGAGTTGGGAGATAGGGTTCATGAAAGAGTATTGGAATGGCTTGGACACATGGAAAGAATGAGTGAAGAAAGACTAGTAAAATAGGTGTGGAAAGCGGAGGTGGAAGGAGGGGGCAACCAAGGTTTAGATGGATGAATGGGGTAAAAGGGGCATTGGGAAAGAGGGGAATGTCTGTTGAGGAAGGACGAGAGTAGACGGAAGATAGGGGTGAATAGAGAATTGTGAATGGATGATGCTGTGATGCATGAGGGGGAGTGGGCGGGGCATGGGGAGGCGAGGGAGTATGTGTGAAAAATAAATTGATGCAGCCCGAAGGGATTTCTCCCTGTTTTCTCTTTTTCTGTATGAGGGGACGGAGGGGGTTGGAGTCGCTGATTTAATGAAGCGGTCTTCCTGTGGGTGTGGTGATATTGCGACAGTGCTTGTGACCCAGGGCAGTGGGCGAGATGCGGGGATGACCCGTCATCCAAGAGAAGCCAAGACAAGAGGGAGGGAGGGGGTTGCATGGGAGTGGAGCATGTGGGGACGGAATGAGTGGGAATGGACTTTTTTTTTTTTTTTTTTTTTTTTTTTTTTTTTTTTTTTTACCTCCCTTGTAAAAGAGGAAAAAAGGCTTCGGTTATATATGTATCACTTGTGGTATTACTTTCATGTATTATTTTTGTATATTCATTTATTTTTATCTATGAAATACTTAAATATCATTTATGTTATTATTTTTATATATTATATTGATTTTTTACTTATCAATGAAATACTCTAGTATCACTTATGGTATTATTTTTATTTATTATTATATATAAATAATTTTCTACATATTGATAAAATACTCTGGTATCTTTACCGGTATTATTTTGATTTATTATTATAAATAAATATTTATTAATGAAACACTCTGGTATCACTTATGGTATAATTTCTATGTATAATTTTTATGTATTATTATTTTCTTATTAATGAAATACTCTGGTGTCACATATAGTATTATCTTAATGTACTCCTCCATTCAATATGTAATGAGAAAATGTCAAGAGAAACACTATTTTCATAAGCTTACAAAACTTTGTCTCCTTCAAAATAATTGCCTCTTGCATCTATACAGTTCTGCTTGCGTCTCTCCCAATCCTGGAAGACCTCAAAGTCCTTTTTCAGCAGTCCCTTCAGGTAACTTTCCGATGCCTCTTTCAGTTCCTCTGTTGACTGGATTCTGGTTCCCCTGAGGCTGTCTTTCGTGCGTGGGAACAGGAAGAAGTCGCAAGGGGCTAGGTCAGGGCTGTAGGGTGGGTGTTGTACTACTTTCATTCCCCTGTCGGCCATTCAGGTGGTCACCAGCGTTGACTTGTGGTATGGAGCATTGTCCTGGTGGAACCACCACTGACCACTCCTCCACTGCTGAGGCCTCTTCTTCCTCATCTTCTCCCTGAACCTTTTCAGAACAGTAAGATAATATTCCTTATTGACGGTTTGACCCTGAGGAATCTATTCAACGTGAATGAGCCGCTGCGAGTCAAAGAAAGGAATGACTATGGCCTTGTTTTGCGACCTGCTCATCTTTGCCTTTTTGGGTCTGAGGGAGGTCGCGTGCTTCCACTGAGCACTCTGACGTTTGCTCTCAGGGCCGTAGGTGAACACCCAACTCTCGTCGCAAGTCACTACCTTATTCAGGAAACCTGAATCAGCCTCTATCATTTCGAGAATGTCAGTGCAACATTCCACACGAAACTGCCTCTGGTCGTCGGAGAGGATCTTTGGCACGAACTTGGCACAGACTTTGTGGAGCTTTAGATCTTCGGCCAGAACTGTCTCTACTGTGTCAATACTAATACCAACAGCTTCAGATATCATCCTCACATATATTAGACGGTCTTGCATCACTAACCTTTGCACTTCCTCAATGTTTTCCTCCTTGCGTGCACTTTTCGGTGCTCCAGATCTGGGTTCATCCTCAACCTGTTCATTTCCTTCAGAAAATCTGTTAAACCACCGATAGAAACTTGTTTGGCTCATCTGTTCATCCCCATAGGCCTCCTTTAACATTCCATAAACTTCTTGTTTGGTTTTCTTTAGTATAGCACAAAATTTGATGGCATAACATTGCTCCATGTTTCCCTGGATCTTGACAAGTGTTCATAGATCAGCAAACCGAATCAGACTGGTTCCACCACATTCATCGCTGCACTCAGACCTACAAATATAGAAAGTTGTCAGTTAGTCATTTTATAGAATATATGTATGTGTATTTCACCATGAAGTAGTATTTTGATCAAATCATATTTAATGTCTAGCCTGACATTTTTTCATTACTTATTGAATGGATGAATATTATTTTCATATATTCATATCTTTTATTTGTGTATTCATTATCACTATATTACTATTACAGCTTCTTGTAGGACATGTTCCTCTCACGTGAATAAGATCGTCTGGGGGCCAGTTGTCCGTTTGAGTCAAATAGGTGGCAGGTGTGTTTTCAAGTTCGGATACTTTGATACACTCAACCTGAGATCTTCTCTTTTGTATATACTAATAAATGAATCAACGAATTCAATTCCGGTGCCTCAGTCACAAGAAAATTTGTTAAAGCTTCAGACACCATGGATGCCCCCAAAAAGAAATAAATTAGATAATAATAATAATAATAATAATAATAATAATAATAATAATAATAATAATAATAATAATAATAATAATAATAATAATAATAATAATAATAATAATGATAATAATAATAATGCTGACGATGATGATGATTGATGATTAAGATATGATATGATGATAATATGATGATAATAATAATAGATCAAATAATAATAATACTAAAGTCTTTCTACGTGTTGCTTCCTTAATAATAAGAAAGATAATAATAATAACAATAATTAAAATAATAATATAAAATCATAATAATAATAATAGTGTTAATACTAATAATAATAATAATAAGGGAGACAATAATAATAACAATGATAATAATAACAATAATTATAATTAATAGCTTTTTAATGATAATAATAATATAATTAATAATAATAATAATAATAATAACAATAATAATAATATAATAATAAAAATAATAATAAGTTAATAATAATCTAAATAATAATAATGAATAATAATAATAATTAATAATAATAATAATAATAGTAGTAATGGAATGAAATATCGCAGGAAAATGAGGGAGACAGAACAGCGACAAAAAGAAGAAGGAAAAGTCAAAGAAAAAAAAATGAGGGTGAGGTGTTGGTGGAGATTGGCTTCGCAGAAAACATGGAAAAATAAAGGGAAAATACAACTGAACGTGTCTAATGTAAATTGTAAACACACACCACACACACACACACACACACACACACAGACACACACACACACACACACACACACACACACACACACACACACACACACACACACACACACCAACAGCTATAATATATATATGATATATAATTATATACAGTATATATATATGTACATATATAATATATATATGTATATATATACATATATATATATAGAAGAAAAAGTCAAAGAATATAAAAAATATGTGTGTGGCTGTGTGTGTGTGTGTGTTGTGTGTGTGTGTGTGTGTGTGGAGATTGGCTTTCGCAGTGTGTGTGTGGTGTGTGTGTGTGTGTGAAATAAAGCGGAGTAGGAATACAAGAGTCTGAAGTCTTGAGTTAATTAGTTTATGCAGGTATGTAAAAAAAGTGGTGAAAAAGCACACAAAATACACACACACACACAAAACCAAACAACAACACACACACACAACCACCCACACACACACGTCACACACACAGAACACACATATATATATATATATATATATATATATATATATATACATATATATATATATATATATATATTATATGTACATATATTTATATATATATATACATATATATTATATATATACATATATATATATATACAGTACATATACCAGCACGCGCGCGCGCGTGTGTGTGTGCGTGCGTGCGTGCGTGTGTGTGTGTGTGTGTGTGTGTGTGTGTGTGTGTGTGTGTGTGTGTGTGTGTGTGTGTGTGTGTGTGTGTGTGTGAATTTTACCCGTAGTGCATACAAACACACTGTTTAGTCTGTGTGAATGTATATGTACTCGCACTTGCTGCTAAACCCAGTTGCATTTGCTTCTTTAACCGTGCCCCTTCAACCAGGTAGAATAACTTGACGTCAACCAGAATAAACACTATAAAGTGTACGAGGAGCCATGTCCAAACAACAACAACAACAAAACCACGTTTGTTGGGTCCTTGTCTAGGTTATTTCTGAAGCACAAACTTATTTCCTAACTTCACATGGTCATCTTTTCCTGTTGTTTATCTTCCCCCGCCCCCCTTTGCCCAGCAACTGATCTTGTCTGTTCACGGTCTATATTTGTTGCCCTGTTGTCTTATTTCTTTTGTTCTGCCGGGAGTAAAGATACTTTTTTTGGTTTCTGTTACAGGGAACGGCAAAGCTCACCATGTATTTCTGTCCCCGCCCTTTAGGCCGTGTTCCCGGCTTAGTTGAACTTTTTTGTTTGTCTATTCATAAACGTTTACTCTATTTATTTATTTATTTTATTATTATTTTATTACTTTTTTGTAAACATTTAAGTTTTCATTCCTAAACGTTTACTTTTTCTTAGTCGTAAATGTTTACTTTTATTATTAACGTTCCTCTCTCCTTTTATTCGTAATTATAAACAATTACTTTTTGTTATTCGTAAGAACGTTTTGTTATACAACATGTGTACATCAGCGTATGTACATTTGGGTGAGTGAATAAAGTGTGTGTGCGTGTGTGTGTGTGTGTGTGTGTGTGTGTGTGTGTGTGTGTGTGTGTGTGTGTGTGTGTGTGTGTGTGTGTGTGTGTGTGTGTGTGTGTGTGTGTGTGTGTGTGTGTGTGTGTGTGTGTGTGTGTGTGCGTGTGTGTGTGTGTTGCGTGTGTGTGTGTGCGCGCGCGCGTGTATGTGCGTGCATGTGTATGTGTGTACGTATGTGCGTGTGCGTTTGTGCGCACGTGTATATGTATGTTTATATATATGTTCGTGTGTGTGTGCGTATGTATGTGTCAGGCACGCTCCCTTCATGTCTCTGTACCTTCAGATCTACCAAAATATTCAGTCATTATGCATATACTAATTACATACACAAGACAGCCTACGCCACGCCAAGAAGCAATCTATTCCTCATCCAAATCCATCTTTATTAATTTTCTGGAGACCAAAATTATTTACCAACTCATCTACTCTCCAAATGTACGGAAACAAACTCACCACCCCACTCCCACTCAATGGGAAATGAGAAACTCCTTATAAGGTAAAACTCTGTTGAGTCTTTTTTTTTTTTTCTTTTTTTTTGCCGATGTCTGGGTCTCCTCCTAGCCTCGCAGGGCTGTCGGGAACCACCGCGACATAGCGGATCTAGGGAATTGTACTCACGACCACCTGCTCATGAGTTCGACACGATATCCACTCAGTATCCGAGGCATATCAAGACACCCGTTGCTCTTCATAGTAATTGTTAGGAGTAATCCTCACGACTGGTTCTCACCTCCTCACTCACCGGTCCTCACTCCTTCCCTTCACCTCTTCTTGGCGTCTCGCGACCTTGCTGACCCCCAAGTGGCTTCATGGGACCACTCGCGGCTGCCCAGCTGCAACGCGACCCAGAGCTTCCTTGAAGCCCACGGGTGGGACAGAGCCTCCTTGAGGGAATCACTTGTGGGGCCCCAGGATGACTAGCCAGCTCTGGGGTCTGCCGTGTGACCATCACACAAAGCCTCCTTCAGGAAGAGCACGTGTAGTTCACCAGCCTCAGCGATGACTACCTTGGCCACGTGATACAGGACCATTGGGCTTGTTGAGGAACGCCTACCTTCTGTCTTCGTGAGTCACCGGCGTCAGAACGTTTTGCCTTCGACTTCCCACCCAGCACACGTGACCTCGCGGCAATTAGGAGCACGGGTCGTGACCTGCCCGTGCATATAAGGAGCTAAATAGATGCCGAAGAGCCAGATAGCCTCAGAGAAGCACATGTGAGCCTGGCTCGCTGTTTCTTACTTTCTCGCCTCCTCCTCCCCACACCTTTTGATCCCCTCAAGAAGATCGCCGGAGACACGACTTGAAACACAGTCGTCACCTCCCTGGACGTCTCATTCCCCCCACCCCCACTGGCGCCCAATATTTCATTGTCAAATAAATCCAACTCTATCTCTACCAGAGTTTGCCTTCAACTAGCCTAACTAACTGCCCAACGTGGGGCAGACTACCAGCCTAGCATTTGACGGCCTAACGTGAGATATAAATCGCTGGCCTAACAGTATCCGAACGCACATCAAGATACGTACGGGTTTCCAATGCCTCCTCCTCCTTCTTCTCCTATACCTATTCCTACCCATCCTCCTTCTCCCCCTCCTCCTCCTCCTTCTCCTCCTCCTCCCCCTCTCTTCCTCCTCCTCCTTCCCCTCTCTTCTTCCTCCTCCTCCCCCCACCTCCTCCTCTTCCCCTCTCCTCCTCCTCCCCCATCTCCTCCTCCTCGTCCACCTCCTATTCCTCCCTCTCCTTTTCCTCCCCACCTCCTCCTCCTACTCCTCTTACACCTCCTATTCCTACTCCTCTTCATCCCCTCTCACTCTTTCTTCTCTTCCTCCTCTTCCTCCTCCTCCCCTTCTCCTGTTCCTTCTCTTACTATTTCTCCTCCTTTTCCTATTCCTCATCCTTGTCTTCTTCCTCCCCCTCCTCCTCCTCCTCCTCCGAATAAGATCAACATCACCACCCTGGCCAGGAGAAGAGGTTGAACACTCAACAAACATCGTCCAGCGTCGAATATACGGCGTCATACTTTTTCCTCGGGTATTCAGTACGAAAGAGGGCTGAGGGTGGGGAGGGGGGCTAGAGGTCGTTGCCGCCCACTAAAGTATTCAAACTGTTATCTTTACACAGTTGTAAGAAAACTCATTTTCTCTTTTTTTCTTGTGTTCTCCCACTTTTCTTCATTGTTTACGTCTATATACTTATTTCCATTTACTAGTCAGTCAATTAATAAATGTATATACGTGTATATATATATATATATATATATATATATATATATATATATATATATATATATATATTTGAATATCTAGGGAGCAGATTCTCTTGTATGCATGTGTCGTTTTCTTGTGTTCTCCCACTTTTCTTCACTGCTTACGTCTATATATCTATTTTCATCAACTAGTCAGTCAATTAATAAATGTATATACGTATATATATATATATATATATATATATATATATATATATATATATATATATATATATTTGAATATCTAGGGAGCAGATTCTCTTGTATGCATGTGTTGTTTAAGTCGACAGCATTAAGGAGGTTGTTAATCTTCTTATGGGTATTCTCCAGCTTTCTAACTAATACTCTGTCATTTGGAGGGTGGGCATAAACCAAGTTGCCAAAATGATTCATTTATTCAACGTTTCGTCTGCAAAGAGACATCTTCAGGAAAATCTGTAACATAAATATTATCGACATACAGAAATAAAGAAAAAAGGTGTTAACCTAAACAAAATTCACAATTATGGAAATAGATATCAATAAATCAGCAATAATATAAATCCTATCTCGATACATGGGCCGTTGGGGACCTCTACTTACAAAAATTAAAGGTCCAAAGAAATGAAGAAAATCGTCGATTGGTGACTTATATATACGAACCTAGCCGGGTTGGGTGGAGGAAGGGGTAGTGGGGGAAGGATTAGTGGGAGGGGTTGGCTTCTCATTAAGACGGGAAGGAGAGGGTCGGGGGGAGGGGGGTTGGGGGGTTAGGGGGTTGCGAGGTCGGTTGGGGGGAGGATGGATGGAGTGGGTGGGAGGAGGTGGAGGGGGGGTTGGGGCGTATTGACATAGGGTGTGGTCACGGATGGTGGTGGCTTCACTGCATTGTTAAACAAACCAATGACGGAAATCATGTTGCTTTGGATATTTATTATAGGGCAATATTCCCTTATAAACATAGTTTCTAAAAGCTTAAGTTTATGTGCATCCCTATTGCTTGCTATAATCCTGGTGTTCTTAACTAGGCATTCACGGGTGGCTGTTTGGTTATGATATTTCAATAAATGATGTTTAATAGCCCCATTTTGCAAGTGCATTGATATTCTCCTACTGAGACTACATCTAGTATGACCAATATATGATGAATTTCGGGTTACACAGTCCCCGGTAATACATTTAAATTCGTGCACAATGTTGGTTTTAGACATAGTCTCCGTGTTACTATTCAAGTTGTCAGTTATTACCAATGAGCTAGTTTTTGGGTTGGAGTAGTATACAACCACGCGGATTTCCTTCTCTTTAGAAACTGGGTGGCAGTTTTTAGTGATGATATCTTTAATGATTTTCTCATCTTTTTTGTAACCCTTGGTGAAGATGTTATAATAGATGTTAATGACATCCTCCCCCAACCGACCTCGCAACCCCCTAACCCCCCAACCCCCCTCCCCCCGACCCTCTCCTTCCCGTCTTAATGAGAAGTCAACCCCTCCCACTAATCCTTCCCCCACTACCCCTTCCACCACCCAAGCCGGCTAGGTTCGTATATATAAGTCATCAACCAACAATTTCCTTCGTCATTTCTTTGGACCTTTAATTTTTGTAAGTAGAGGTCCCCAACGGCCCATGTATCGAGATAGGATTTATATTATTGCTGATTTATTGATATCTATTTCCATAATTGTGAATTTTGTTTAGGTTAACACCTTTTTTCTTTATTTCTGTATGTCGATAATATTTATGTTACAGATTTTCCTGAAGATGTCTCTTTGCAGACGAAACGTTGAATAAATGAATCATTTTGGCAACTTGGTTTATGCCCACCCTCCAAATGGCAGAGTATTAGTTAGAAAGCTGGAGAATACCCATAAGAAGATTAACAACCTCCTTAATGCTGTCGACTTTAACAACACATGCATATATATATACATATATATATATATATATATGTATATATACTGTATATATATATGTATATATATATATACTGTATATATACATACATATATATATATATATATGTATATATATATGATATATTATATATAATATATATATATACATATATATATATGTGTGTATATATAAATGTGTGTGTGTGTGTGTGTGTGTGTGTGTGTGTGTGTGTGTGTGTGTGTGTGTGTGTGTATGTGTGTGTACAGGTGTGTAGTGGTAATTTTATAGGTTCCTGAGCTCTGCTGGCATGAAAATAATTCCTTTCCTGTCCTATAGCTATATGTCGCACGATTAACTATTTCATGTTTACACTCAATGGCTATCATTAATTATATTTATCAAACAAATAGAGAAAAAACAATCATGTGCTTATGAGTTTAAAAGATAAACTACTTAGTCTGTACTTGCCAAATACCACCAGTGAGAAGTTTCACAATAGTTTCCATAAAGGATCAGGTGTGAAAGGTTTCCGTAGGTCAGAAGCAATTCGTGTCCTGGTGTCATTTGCCTATCCGTGGTGTCAAAACCATGATATAGCATACGGCTCAGGATTCCACTGTACTAGAGGAGGTCCATGTAGTTTAACAAACATTAGTGCTGATACATGATTTATGAGAATTCTTGAGCGTGTTGTTGTAATTATCAGGTTCATGTGACTGAATCCATGTTCCTCCACATAGACTCTAAAGGCATTTATTACAAAGTAAGAAGAAAGTTTAAACTCTTACACAGAGATGATATTTCAGATTCTCCAAAATTAGGTGATATTTCATCTGGCTAGTAGTCTCTTTCAGTGACACACATTTCACTTAAGAGTGATTTATACATACTTTGAGGTTCATAAGTTTGAGAACCTTTCAATGATGTTGTCGTGAGCATACGGTGCTGCAAATTGTTCATAAGACTAGTAATAAATTGCTGGTAATTAATGGAGACAATTTTGTTGTTGCTTGTTATGGTAATTTCTCCAAACTTCCCCTTCTTTATTGCCTCTTGTGCTTCTAAAGTTCTAGTGCCATGTTTCTCTTTTAGTCCATGCTTCTTTGGATCAGTTTGTCTGCATACACAAGCGAAGTAGTGCGTTTCTGTAGACACTCAGACAGTAAACCAAGTTCATGTAATGTGTCATACATTAGAGCTAAATCCAATAGAAACTGTTCTGAAGTTAGCTTTTCCATAGACTTTCATAGGTTTTTCTATCAGTTCCAGATCTTGTTTCATTTTTCTTTGCTTTTTTCAAAATGAACACAAAGTGCTTCATAATTTTTCCGCACGATTTATTAAAAAAAAAAAAAAAAAAGTTGAGAGGCAAATTCAAATAGTTCCTTTTGATCTAGAATGGATCCATTGTACTGTCAACCGAGTACAATTTATCCATAAACGTTTGAAAATTATTAATTACATGAACTCTTACCGAATCCCTTACAACAAGTTCCACTCTGTGATTAAGACATTGCCAGATTATTATATCAGGGTAAGGTTCCTTGAGAATTGTTGCAACTCCAGATTTGACACCAAGCATGACGCTTGCCCCATCACTACCAAATGCTACAAAGTTCTGTTTCAAATACAAGTCATCAAACCCATGATTATCGAGACACTTAAATAGATGTTTAGCAATATGCTACTTTCTGATCAGGTAGTTCAAGGAGATCTAAGAACTTGAAATAGGGATAACCCTCCTTATCACTTCCACATTTCAAGTAAACTGTCAAGGCTGTTTTAATGCTCAGACTTGTTGATTCGTCAATGAGAACAGATATTTTGCCATTTACCTGCTTGACATGCTGACAGATTTTCTTTTTCATATTAATAGCTCTGTGATTAATTACCTCAGCACTAAAGCGAGAATGTAATCCGGTTTCAATCTCAATACCATTTTACTTTTGTATTTCTAATAAACTAAAGTAATTAGAGTATGGTTTGTCTTTCTAAGCTAATAATATGCAGAACAAAAATGGAACAAATTGTCTTGAGAAGCATTCATGGCATCACACAAATTTCCAAGAACATCATCTCTATCTACATTTTTAACTCTTAGAACAGCAGTGTGAGTTTTTGATAGTTTATGTTCAACAATATTTTTTCTGAGAGATTTCAAACGTTTACATCGATCTCCTCCATAATTGGGTACTTGGTACATCTGCTTCTGTCTGCACATACGTTACACCCGAGCTTATAATCGGTAAAGTCTAACCATGGATAAGTGTCCTTTTTTCCACATTTCTTCAGTCCAAACAGCTGAATACGGATACAAGCTAGACTCCATAGCATTATTGCTATTACCTTCTGAACTGCACATGGATCCAGTTTCAACATTTGAACTAGAAGGGGTCTAACTCGAAACAACTTTTTTCCACTTTCACTGCTAGGCCTAGTGTTATCACTGTTAGTGTTAGTCTCCTGTACGTAACTGTTCTTACGCTCTTCATCTTGTTTACGAAAGAAGTCAACATTGTTTGCTTAGTGTAACCATAACCCCACATATTACAACAACACCTATAGAAAATTACACCGCAACATACATACGAACATACATACACACACACCCCTAACCTCTTCCTTCACGTGACCAAACCGTGAAATCCCCCTGATTCCTAAGAACACCCCCTACTCATACACAATATATTACGTAATTTAGATTAATAACCATAATAATTAAGTAACCAGAAATAACTATACATTCTTATAATGACAATTATTGTAGAATAAAATAACATCCAAAACTATTTATAACCTGTAAACTCCCCCAAAATGCCGCTGTTAGCCATTTTCTGATGCATTCCACCAGGAGAGAGAAGAGCTGGCAGTCTTTAGGTGGAAAGCAGACCGGGAAGGTCTGCAGTTGTAACCTTAGATAATAGATCTTTTTAGTTAAAAGGTCTTGTGATCTTTGATTTATCCATCTAAGGAGGATTTACATTAGAACCAGAGGACATGATGGGGTTGTTTGTGAGAGGGAAAAAAAAAATACTTCCGTATTAGCGATAAATCCATGGACCATCAACTACCACTATAAATATGACACTGAGTGAGCGGAGTGACAGAGACACAGAAGCATATAAAGTTGTCCACTCAGTATCTTACATCACGTTAAACCAACCTCCCAAAACGGTATATTATATATTTCCCTGCCTAGTATTTACTACTAAAATAAGATATTGTATGAATAAAGAATACGTGTCTAATTGCCCATTGCTAAAGCAAAATATTCGTATCCAAAATGGTATGTTGCTACGACTGGCAACTTTGTCTCACACCGTTCGTCTCGTAAATGGACAGGAAGCGTTCACGTGATTGCATCGGGCCCGTACACAAATTCCAGCCGATTTGCTATTAATATATGAGAAAATAATAAGGCTACTATTGACTCATAAAAACGAAGACATACCGCAACATTATCAAAGTAACAGTGATGCAATACTAATCACTTCCATGGCGACCAACTATCAGTCACCCATAATTAAGCCATCATCCCTCATTTCCCTCATTTTCTTTCCCTTTCCTCGACCTCAATGACCCATCATTCACCTGTAGAGGTGTCATATCGGAGCTCAGGCAGCACTACTCCAGTTTATATATATATATATATATATATATACATATACATATATATATACATATATATATATATACATATATATATATATATATATATATATATATATATATATATATATATATATATGTATATATATATATATATGTATATATATATATATATATATCTGTGTGTGTGTGTGTGTGTGTGTGTGTGTGTGTGTGTGTGTGTGTGTGTGTGTGTGTGTGTGTGTGTGTGTGTGTGTGTGTGTATGTGTGTGTGTGTGTGTGTGTGTGTGTGTGTGTGTGTGTGTGTGTGTGTGTGTGTGTGTGTGTGTGTGTGTGTGTGTGTGTGTGTGTTTGCCCACATTTGTAAACAGATACGTATATCAATGCAAGTATGCATGTACATTCATGCATTCTTACCATATGCTCCCCATTCTTCCTGTGTTCCCTTAGGCCCTGTTCACACTAGCGGTTTGAACCGCGGCGGATCAGTAACAGTGTAAGTCAACGGAAGCCTATACGCACAACCGAGCAGTTTTTCCTCGACTATGCGGTACCGTCGCGGTTTCCGCGCTGTTCAAACCACTAGTGTGAACAGGGCCTTAGTCTCGTGATCCCGAAACGTCAAACCAGAATCCCTGGGCTAGATTCCCAACCAAAGGCATCATTATTTTATTTTATCTATTTATTATTTTGTATTCATCAATTGTGTGAAAATATGCATAACATTATCGTATTGTCTTTCACACTTTCCCCTCTGTTTGGGTGGCTCTCCCTATCTTTGTTTGATAGAAATCTTACTCCCCCCAACTCACCCAGATTTTACTTTCCCCTCCCCCCCAACTCGTACTTACACAATCCACAAACCCAGTCTTTATTTATATAAACCCTTTGGGTTTGATATTTGAGTCATATATTCAGTCTGACTCACCATCTTATTACATCATTTGTTTCAGTTCTATGTCATGTGAATGAGAATAGATTATGAATAAGGTATGAATGATCTAGCATATTCCCATATTCTTAAAGTATACAATTTGAAACTCCATCCCATCAGGCACTGAGACTTTTGTCACTGTGTGTGTGTGTGCGTGCGTGTGTGTGTGTGTGTGTGTGTGTGTGTGTGTGTGTGTGTGTGTGTGTGTGTGTGTGTGTGTGTGTGTGTGTGTGTGTGTGTGTGTGTATGTGTGCGTATATGTGTATGTGTATTTACCTAGTTGTATTATACGGGAAGGGGAGCTATGCTCGTGGTGCCCGTTTTTGTATTTTGCAAGATCAAGTTTGTTCTTAAATTCTTGTATTGTGTTTGCACACACTATTTTTTTTTTATCCAATTTGTATGTGTTTGTGTGCATGTATTTACCTAACTTACCTATTTGTTTTTACCCAATTGTAGTATACAGGAAAGGAGTAACGCTTGTTGGATTCCGTTTCCTCTCCAGTTCTCTCATACCTACACACACACACACACACACACACACACACACACACACACACACACACACACACACACACACACACACACACACACACACACACACACACACACACACACACACACACACACACACACACACACACACACACACACACACACACACACACACACACACACACACACACACACACACACACACACACACACACACACACACACACACACACACACACACACACACACACACACACACTCGGTGGCGCTGTTGGTAGAGCGCTGGATTGGGAAGTACGGTGGTGCTCACAGTACCCAGTTCGAATCCTGCCTAAGGCCGAAATTATTTCGGTATCGCTGTGCTTCGGGTCGTTACTCTGACTCTCGTGGGCGGGGAGTTGGGTGTGTGTGTGTGTGAAAGGTCATAGCATTACCCATAGATCGGTCATACGAGCTCTGAGCTCTCTTCCGTGAGGGAAATAGCTGTCGATCACGAGTCCAACACGTGATCCAAAGACCAAGGTGAATACACACACACACACACACACACACACACACACACACACACACACACACACACACACACACACACACACACACGCAAAGGCTTCCTCCCCCTTACAAGGGAGGTAGCCAAAAAACAAAGGCTTAAAATCCACTCCCATCCATTCTATCCCCACCTACTCCACTCCCATTCACCCCACTCCTTCCCTCTTATCTTGGGTCCTCTCGGATGACGGGTCATCTCTATATCTCGTCCACTGCCCTGGGTTACAAGCAGTGTCGCAAAAAACAGCACACCCACACCAAGACCGCTTCATTAAATCAGCGAGCCCCCCTCTACGTCCCCTCATGCAGAAAATGAGAAGACAGGGAGAAATCCCTTTGGGCTGCGTCAAATAGTTTTTTCACACATATTCCCTCACCTCCATCCCCCACCCATTCCATTCTATGCATCACAGCATCACCCATACACAACAATTCTCCATTGACCCCTATCTTCTGTCATCTCCCGTCCTTACTCGACAGACATTCCCCCCTTTCCCAATGTCCCTTTTACCCCATCAATCCATCTAATCCTTGGTCGCCCCCTCATGTTTACTCCTACCTCTGACTTCCACACCTCTTTTAATAATCTTCACTCATTCGTTCCATGTGTCCAAACCATTCCAATACTCTTCCATCAACCCTATCTCCCAACTCCTTTTCCACTTCTGTTCTCCTTTTCATCTCGTTTCTCACACTATCCAGCCTGGTAACCCCTATCATACTTATCACGCACCTCATCTCAAACATTCAAACTCCTCTCTTCCTCTCTTATGTTTCCTGTTTCTGCCCAATACAGTGCTGTCGGCACAATCACTTATACAATCTCCTCTTGGCATCCATTCCCAAATGTCTATTTCTCATTACACTTTAATCTTCCAATCTTTATTCTACCTCCACCTCCACTCCTCCCTTTCCTACTACATTCGCACCCAAGTATCAAAAACTATCTACTTCCCCCAGTCTCTCTCCCTTAATACTCACTTCCAGTCTGCTACCACATCTCATGACCTTACTATTACCCACATTTATCTTTAACTTCCTACTTTCGCGCACCTTCCCAAACTCTGTCACTAACTTCCTCAATCCCTCCTCTGATTCTGCCACAATCTCAGTGTCGTCAGGAAACAACAACAGGCTTATCTCCCACTTTTCTCAATTTCCTTTAACCATCTCCAATTCCCGACCCATTACCATTGTATTTACTCATAGCTCCACCCCAACCGTGTATAAATTGAACAGCCAAGGCGACATAACACATCCCTGGAGGAGTCCCACCTTTACCTCAAACCACTCACTCTCTCCATTTCTGATTCTAACACAGGCTCGTAAAAACTTTTGACTGCTCTTAACAGCATTCATAATATCCCATATATCTGTAATACCTTCCACAGTGCCTTCCTGTCTACCCTGTCAAAAGCCTTTTCCAAATCCATAAAGGCCAAAAAAAAAAACCTTACCTTTTCCTAAAGCTTTCTCACATATCTGTCTTACCACAAATCTGATCTACGCAACCCCTACCCGTCCTAAACCCACATTGTTTATCACCAATTACTCCCTCTGTTCCTTTCTTAATCCTCTCAATCAAAATCCTCCCAAAAGCCTTCCCAACTACACTTAACAAGCTGATCCCTCTGAAACTACTACACTCACACCTGTCCCCTTTTCCCTTGTAAAGTGTAACTATACAGGCAGCCCTCCAGTCTTCCGGCACTCTACCCTCTTTTAAAAATAAATAACCTCACCAGCC
>NC_134784.1:15386938-15389438 GCF_046742065.1 Oratosquilla oratoria
GATAGATAGAGAGAGAGAGAGAGAGAGAGAGAGAGAGAGAGAGAGAGAGAGGAGTGATGTGAGGAGGGGTTAGGAATAGGGAGAGAAAGAGAGTGAGGAGGTAAGGTTAGCTGTAGAGCGAGAGAGAGAGGAAAAGAGAAGAAGAGAAGACGTAAGCACCAACACAGACTCGAACTAAAATCAAATCAAATGACGAGCGAGGGAAAAGAAAATGGAAGCGAGAAAGGAGAAGCCGGAAGCGGAAGGAAAATGGGAAGAAATGCGAAACACAATATAGAAAATGGGATGCAGATGGAGCCATGGAAATGGTGCAATATGAGGGAACCATATTTCCTTCTGCTGCTGTGGTTTGCTACGAGTGGCCACCGCGGGATCTTTCTCTTTAGTCTTTGTCTTATTCTTCCTCTTGTATATGTATAATACATATATATATATATATATGTATATATATATATATATATATATATATTTATACATATATATATATATATATGTATACATATATATATATATGATTTGTTGAGACATTGTGACAAGTTGAAAAGGTGGAAGAAGAGAGTCACGGATCTCTTTCCGAGTTTATTCCTGACCGGTTTCGCTTGTAGCTTCTTCAGAAGCTACAGAAGAAGCTACAAGCAAAACCGGTCAGGAGAGGAAAGGGAAACACGAGAAGAAAACTCAAAGCTCTTTTCGTGTTTCTGTTTCCTCTCCTCAATATATATATATATATATATATATATATATATATATATATATATATATATATATATATTATATATAGTACATATACATTATGATGAAGGTGGAAAAAAGTCACGGGTCTATTTTAGAGTTTTTTAGTTTATTCCTGACCGGTTTCGCTCTATGCTTCATATTCCTTTGAAGAAGCAGAGAGCGAAATCGGTCAGGATTAAATTCAAAAACTCGAAACTAGACCCGTGACCTCTTTTTCCACCTACATCAACTTGTCACAATGTCCCAGCATATACAATATATATATATATGTATATATATATATATATATATGTATATATATATATATATGTATGTATATATATGTATGTATATATTTATGTATATATATATATGTATATATATGTATATATATACATATATATATATATATATATATATATATATATATATATATAAATGTGTGTGTTTATATACCAATCCTCTTAACTCTTTCTCTCACTCTCCACATTTCGGCTGGTTGTAACCAAAATCTAGGTACATATACCAAGGGCTTTTTCCCCCCTTACAAGGGAGGTAGCCAAAGTTAAAGGCATAAATCCACCCCCATTCACCACCCCTCCCTCCCTCCCTCTTTTCTTGGCTCCTTCTGGATGACGGGTCATCCCTGGATCTCGCCCACTGTCCTGGGTTAGAAGCAGTGTCGGAAGACACAGTACATCCACATCAAGGCCGCTTCATGAAATCGGCGACCCCTATCTCCGTCCCCTCATGTAGAAAAGGAGAAGACGGGGAGAAATCCCTTCGGGCTGCATCAATTTATTTCTCACACATATTCCCTCACCCCCCATCCCCCGCCCACTCCACCTCATGCATCATGGCATCATCCAATCTTCTGTCATCTCCCGTCCTTCCTCAATCGACATTCCCCTTTTTCCCAATACCCCTTTTACCCCATCCATCCACCTCATCCTTGGTCGTCTCCTCATATTCACTACTTCCACCTCTGCCTTCCACACCTCTTTTACTAATATTTCTTCACTCATTCTTTTCATCGGTCTAAACCATCCCAACACTCTTTCATCAACCCTATCTCCCAACTCCCTTTCCACCCCCGTTCTCCTCCTCACCTCCTCGTTTCTCACTCTCTCTAGCCTAATAACCCCTACCACTCCTCTCAGGCATTTCATCACAAACACATTTAAAGTTTTCTTCTCTTCCTCTTCTAGGTAAAGAAGAGTAATTAAAGAATAATTACCAACTAAAATTAATTACCATAAAATTAATTATTCACTTTAATAATGACATTTCACTCTTTCAGTTTCACTTGTCAGATAATTTACTCAGATCTTTTATTTTTTCAACAGCAAGGTCCTTGGAGTTTAATTAGTTCAGGTATTTGACGCCATGTCAAGGTCATCATATTAAGACAGCAGGGCAAGACCAGTAGCAATGGGTTTAAATTGGACAAATTTAGATTTAAGAAGGAAATAGGCAAGAATTGGTTTACCAATAGAGTGGTTAACGAATGGAATAGACTTAGTAACCATGTAGTGAGCCCTGAAACTATTGGTTGTTTTAAGAGAAGGTTGGATAATTTTATGGATGGGGATGATGGGTAGTAATGGACATGGATCTGCCAGTTTCCTTCATTCTCATGTTTTTATATCACCGGAGGCGACGTCGAATCAATACACGGTCTCGAAGTCAACTGCCCGGCGGTTGCCTTCTGTTTCATCATACGGTAGTGGTTGAGGGGATGGGGTAGGGGTTGTAGTTTCCCAAACACGTATTCTGATTTTCACCC
>NC_134784.1:15401938-15404438 GCF_046742065.1 Oratosquilla oratoria
GCAGCTACTCAGAGCCTCTTGGCGTAGGCTCCTCACCATTTTTCTGCTTTGGTGATGAGAAGAGAGAAATTTATGATCCTCTTATGTCCTGTCATATAATAAACTCGTTTTCTGCTTTGATGATGACCAGAAAGGAATTCATAATCAAAATATTCCCCTTTGGTATGATATACTCTTTTTCTGCCTTGGTAATGACCAAAGAAAAAATTCATCATTAAAATATTCCCTTTCGATATAATAAAGTCTTTTTATGCTTTGAAGATGACCATATGATAAATATATATATATATAGACATATATCCACATGATATGTATATATATACATAATTTCCTACTTTGGGGCATACAGAGTTTTCTCTAGAATGAGAAATTCAATGGTTAAATCAACTGCCCCTAGTTGATATAACAATCTTCAGCCTAGATTGAAGCATATGTTGTGACTGAATTTTTCTGTGCACCAATTTGAAATAAACTCCTCTCGTTTCAGGTACGTTCTTGGAATCCCTGCAGGCCAGCAATCCTCTGCAAATCATTCGTCGTTTGTATGTAACCATTTGTAAGAGCTGTTTCTATTTTTGCATAGTATAGTTGTTCTATATACTATTACTATGCTGAAAAATATATCATTTTGGTGACTTTTACACTGTGTATTCTTTTGTGTGTGTCATGAATGACTACTTCCTGTGTCTCAGTGTGCTTAGGAAAGTATTTAGATTAAAGTAATACAGTTTGAAGATTGTATATATAGTGCAGTGATTTCATATATATATATATATATATATATATATATATATATATATATATATATATTTATATATATATATATATATATATATATATATATTGATAAGTATTTTAGACAAATATTTTGTATGATTTTACATACATATAGATAGCTACGATACCCTATACACTCTAACGTTTCGTTCGCGTATATATTATATATATAATATATGTATGTATATATATATATGAGTTTTATTCCTGTACTAGTTTCGCAGGTATGCTTTTTCAAAGGACATATGGGAAACGGTCGTGGGCATTTATACATGGCGTGTTTTCACCACCTCTCCGAGTGCCATAGTTTCTTTAGCTAAATTGATAAAATGTGGCTCCTCGATGATTCGATGACATTTTTACAATTAAATAGATAACACTTGATACCAAAGAAATTATCTAATAGAAAAATGTAACAATAGTAATGATAACGATGAAGCTTCTCTCCAGTTTGGTAAATGACAAATTTTATTAACAAAAACGATAGTAGAATACAGGAAATTAGATACCTATGTGTAATAATATGTAAAAACATGTTCAATAAACGAATGAGTAATACTGAATAACCAAGGCGAAATAAAAATCAATAGTACATTATGACAATAATAGTGACAAACAATTGGATAATAAAAACGAAAAATAGTAACAATAAAATAACAAAAGAAAAGCAATAAAGTAATTTAAAGTAATAAAGAAAGATGGTAATAATAAAACATAAAAATGTAATGATAAAATTTTATATCAGTACCTGGCTCCGAAAATAATACCAATAAATAGACAAATATTTAATAATAATAGTGTTGAAAATAAACATAGCTAAAATAACTAACATGATAAAAAGTTGGGGCAAGGTAGCATGGAGGAACTTCTGAAAAGGAAGAAAGCTGGAGAGGTTAGGCCGAAGTGGGAAAAAGCGTATCTACAGGGAAATCCATTCTTGGAGGGCAAGTTGCTCGCGGTAGATTTTGTCCATTTCGAGTCACCAGTTCTCTGTTTGTGTTTTTGTGGTTTATGGCATAAAAAAGACATAAAAATTTCACATAGGACATTGTGTAGTCCTTTAGCTAGTTCATGGTGGAAAAAATTTGATCAGTTTACCAAACTGTCCCTCTGTGTCAATGTGGTTAACTAGAGCGTTGGTTTCTCGTGGTGTCTGATAATTCACTTGAGTTGTTGTTAAGTCCTCTGTATTTCTCCCGTAGTAATTCATCGAATCATCCTTGCAGGGAGTTTATCAATTTGTAAACGATGCTAGTCACGGTCGTCTTGGTTCTGTTGGTGGTCAATTCTAAAACTATTTTCGCCTGAAAAATCGAGTCCTGTCTGTCTCAACGTTTGGAAAGCTTGTGAGAGATAATTGCCAGATTTAGTACATAAGGTATCGTAATTGCAGTCTCTTCACATACACTTTCCTCTGAAGATTTTAGTTCTACGCGTAGTGACGAAACGTTAGAGTGTACCTAGGGTTCCGAGCCTTCCCCTGTATTCATATGTTCTCCATCATACAAATAATATATATATATACTTAAGAAAGGTAACTTGAGACAATGAGTGATTTGGTCTTCTCGTCGTGTGCGCTAAAATAGTGGGCTTCAGAAGTACGTCTTTGTTTCGGTCTCGGTATGACCTTGAACTTCAGAGGACTGCTGTCCGATCTGAATACGACATGCGTCTAGGAAAGGTAGGGAATCTGCATTGGTCTCTTCCTAGCTTCGAATTTAAT
>NC_134784.1:15409438-15424438 GCF_046742065.1 Oratosquilla oratoria
CTTGCGCGACTCCTAAACGGAGTTCTGCAGATATTTTTAGTAAACATAAGAATGGAGGAGACTGCAAGAGACCATAAGGTCTACACCAGACAGTTCCTCGTCCAATACCACCTATCATCCCTATCCATAAAGTTATCTAACCTTTTCTAAAAACAACCAATAGTTTCAGCACTCACTACGAGTACATAGTTACCAGGTCTATTTCATTCCTTCACCAGTAAATAAATTCTTGTCTATTTCGTCCGGAAGCCTAAATTTGTCAAATTCAAATCCATTGATATGAGTCCTGCCCTGCTGTCTTGATACGATGACTTTGTATCACTTATGAAAACCCTTGACCCATTTGAATACTTCTGTTAGATCACTATAAGGTTTTATTAACCCTTCGCAGTCAGAAGACGACGTAAACGCAAAGCTCACACTCATATAAGGGCTTGGAATGGGCAAGATGGGGTCCGACCCTTGGGCTGGGAGTTCTGGAGGCGCAGCCCGGAGTGTCTGTTGATGCTGTAAAGACCACGTTGCGCCCACAAGGAACGGTCGCAGGATCTGACGCCAAATCGTAACGCATCTGTGGCTGGTCGACGTGGCCCGAAAATAACAACGGGTATGACCCAACCTAGTACGATTAAGCGTGATTATGCACTGCAGTTACCTCGTCCATTGCGGTATATATACGGCCAAGTGCCACTTTTAAAACCAGTTTTGACCTAAACAATAAGGCCCTGTTCACATTAGCGGTTTCAACCTCAGCGGTTGATTTACAATGCGACTCGGTGGAGGCGTTCACACAACCGCGTAGTTTTTCCTCGACTGCGCGGTGCCGCCGCGGTTTCCTTGCGGTTCAAACCGCTAGTGTGAACAGGGCCTTACAAAGGAAATGGACTCACCCTCCTTCCTTTTTTCTTTTTTCCGTGTCCTACGCCCGCTTCAAGAGCATTGAAGGTCGTGGAGATTCTTCCAAACTCTCATGAAATGCGGCGGTGGGTCGCTGCACCTAGAGTGGGTGCCTTCTTTCTTTATGTATCCTCCCATGGGTTTGTATTTGTGCGTAGGTGTATCTATGTGTACGTGTGTGCCTGTATATATGTGTGTACGTGTGCACATGTGTGTATGTATGTGTATGTGCGCGCGCGCGTGTGTGTGTGTGTATGTGTGTGTGTGTGTGTGTGTGTGTGTGTGTGTGTGTGTGTGTGTGTGTGTGTGTGTGTGTGTGTGTGTGTGTGTGTGTGTGTGTGTGTGAGTGTGTGTGCATTATCTCGTACATTATGCGCCTACATGTTATCAATATTATTGTTATCGTAGTTATAATCAGTCATCGTCGTCAAAATAATCATCATCATCATCATCATCATCATCATCATCATCATCATCATCATCATCATCATCATCATCATCATCATCACCATCACCATCATCATCATCATCATCATCATCATCATCACCATCACCATCACTACCACCACCATCACAATCTCCACAACTACCACCAGAACCATCAATATCCACTATTCTCAACTGTCACCACCACCATCACAGCACCACCACACCACCACTATCACCACCAATAGAAGAAGAAACAAAACCAATTACGTTTTTGGCGAAAGTTTCGTCATAAGGAGAGTCGTCGACGACATCTGGGTAATGTTCCCTTGAAGCTCTGGGCATGTGAGCGTACACACATTTTGTACAACTAGCTAGAGAAAGAAAATGTACGCACTCACATTTTTCGCGGTGATTTTTTAATAAAGATTTTAATCGTATATATAATGAATATATAATAAATATGAAAATATAGAATATTAAAATATAATGAATTTAAAACGTTATATTTTGAGAATATGTCAATAACTTTTGAAATGTTAATTTTCATGATTTCACATGTAGTATTGAGATCGTTTGTACTGACTTCAGCTGTCAGTATGGATACTCACATGGGTGTGCACATACTTTGCAAAGAAGTCAAGTTTTGCACGCAAGTAAATTTATGCGTTCACTCATTGAAAATAAATAAAGGAAACTTTGCATCTGGGTCTTCCTTGTCGACGAATTTTGTCAACTGGTCGAACGCGGCTCTCGAAGGGCGATCATCACGTGGCTGATGACGTCATTAGTCTGTAATTTAGTTCATAAATGTAATTACATGGCTAACCCTTGTTTCCTTTTTAGTCTTTATTGACATTCCTCTTGTTTTTATATATATTGATTAGTTTATTCTTTTATTCATCTATATATTTTTATATCCATTTGTTCTCGTTTGTTTATTTATTAATTTCTTCATTGAATCGTTATTTTATTCATTTAATCATATAGTTATTTATTTCCTTGTTTTTTATTTTTTCACTTATCTATTAATTTACTCATTTGTTGATTTATTTATTTAATTGTTTATGTATTTATTCATTCATTCTTTGATTTATTCATTTATTTGTGCATATATGCATTTAGATATTGTTTCCTATTTACAATCACCGGTCATCCACAAAGCGAGGTAGCTAGGTTTGACATCCTCTCATTCTCTCCCACCCCTTGATGTATCTGTAATCACTGATGATCCGTGAAAGAAGCATTGAATTAAATCGCTTGGCGACAGCCAGAAAATACATGAAGGTTTCTGTCTCGGACGGATTTTAATGGTTTATTTGATTATATTTTATCTGTATATATCTATATCTGCACATATATATATATATATATATATATATATATATATATATAAATATATATGTATATATATACATATACATATATATATATATGCATATATATATATACATATCTATATGTATATATATGTATATATACATATATATATTTATATATATATATTTATATATGTATGCATATATATATATATATATATATATATATATATATATATATATTATTTGGGGGTAGGAGTGCGGAGTGATTCATGTGTGGATGCTATTTTGACACAGCCTGAAGAGATTTCTCCCTGTCTTTTCTATTTTCCGCATGAAGGGAGGGAAAAGGGGGGGGGTCGCCGATTAAATGAAGCGGCCTTACCCTGGATGTGCTCTGTCTTGCTGCATTGCATCTGACCCAGGGCAGTGGGCATGAGACAGGGATGACTTTTCATCCGCTAGGAGCTAAGGTCAGAGGGAGGAAACTGAGAGTATATTTAGGGTTTTTATTCGTAGGTGATCCCAAGTGATCTTAGTCACCAGGTGTGATAGGTGGAATGTGTGGGGTGCCAGTCTTAATGGGTTAAGGCCTGGAATAATGGCACACCCGTCACCCCCGTTTGTCTTCCCAATCGCCCCCATTCATTTACGCTCCAATTACTCCCATCCCCAACCCCATCACAAGCACCACTATCGCTATCTCCAACACCACTCGTGATCTCCAGCACCTCATCGTTCTCCTTCACCTCCATCTCCACCTCCTTCTTGGGATTCTGCTTTTCGTTTTTCTCTCTATTCATCTTTTCCCTCCCCCTCTCCCTCTCTCCTTCTCTCCCTCCTCCCTCGCTCCCTTTTTCCCTCTTTCCCTCTCTCCCTCCCTCTCTCCCTCTCTCCCTCTCTCCCTCTCTCCCCCTCTCCTCTGGGCCTCATCTCCCTTGTCTCCATCTATGTGATATTTCAACCCCTTTCCTCCACCACTACCACCACAATTACCACCACCATCAACCATTATCACCATCATCACCATCTCCACCACCACTACCGTCACCAATATCACCACCAATATCACCATCACTACCATCACCACCATTACCACCACTATCATCACCACTACGACCACCACTACCACCACCAATTGTCAGCCATTGCTATCGCTAATTCCACATTAAGGCCAGCAGCCACCACTATCTATTACCGTAGCATTAACATTGTCGAGGTCCTTGTCTCCGTTGTTGTCGTTGTCGTCGTCTTCAACATCGTCATCATCATCACCATCGTCGTCGTTACCATCACTGCCATCACCATCATCATCGTCGTCGTCGTCGTCGTCGTCGTCATCGTCGTCATTACCATCTTTGCCATCATTGTTATCATAACCATCATTATCAATATCCGATTTTATTTAATCTTGAACGTGGCCGTACACTAATTAAGCTAGTTACGGTGAACTACATCAATACTTATTAATAACTAAGTTTAGAACTGCAGCAGGAGAAGGACAAACACCAATCTTGTTCCAAAACGTGTCTGTTGTCTGGAAATCCATCAGTATGTGTCACATCGTGTCTTATACTCGTATATGTCGTGTATGATGAACACACGACACACAACCCGGGGGTGGGCAACATTTGGCACGCGTGGAATACGTGGCACACTAAAGACTTTAGTGTGTGTGTGTGTGTGTGTGTGTGTGTGTGTGTGTGTTAAGGGGACCCCCCGCCCAAAATCTTTTTTTCTGAAGGATCTTGCTGATTTTTTCTGTGTGATATCTAGGTCTGAGGAAACCTTCACAGCATGAGTTTTATTCAGATCTGACGAGTAGTTTTTTATTTTTTAATAAAAAACGTAAAAAATACCATATTTTTGGGCTTCTTTCAAATCCTATCTCCTCTTACAATTTTTATTCGATGTCTTTCATTTTACAGCAAAAGAATCTTCTACATATATAAAAAAACAAAATAGAAAGCTTTTTTTAATATCTTTGTTTAACGCCGAGGAAAAAAAATATAAAAAAATTATCGAAAAAAAGCAAAATTTTGACTTTGACACGTTATTAAAAAAATTATTTAACATATGCAAAAAAACTCTCTATTTTATTTTTTGTCATTTATCTAGCTATTAATAGAGACCTCATATGCAAAAATCGGTTGAAAATTGAGGGAGGAGATAGACTTTGAGTATCAAAAACTTACATTTTTCAGAAATGAGTGTTAAAGTTTTTTTTTTTCCCTTAGTTTGACTAAATTTTACATTGGACCTCCTAAGACCCATTGAAAACAGGTTCCATTGTATTTTCATGATGATTTTGCATCTTTCAAGTAACTCAGGCACTTTGTACCCTCCTACAGTGTAGGATATTATTCACTCAAAGTGAGGGTCTCATAAGCCGCCACCTCACTCTTTGTCGCAAAGTTTGAGTTCTTGGTCTAGAATGACCCAGCAAGGTAGTTTGATTGCTGGGATTCAGCTCTCTTTCTTTTCTTGGGTTTCCTTTCTGGTGTTGGAACAGGCTCTTGCTGCATCAGGGACATCACTGTGAGGTTTGAGACTCTAAACCCAAGGTGTTGCAACAAGGAGGCATCCTTGTAGCCACTTGTTAGCAAACAGTCGTTTGCGTAGAGACAACTTGTCTGATATAGGTGTAGAGGACAGAGGATCAGGTGCTGAGGATGTGGATGTAGATGGAAGGGAGAGAGCTGCTGGAGGGAGTACTAGTGGTGGTGGCGGAGGTGGTGATAACAAAGTTGATGCTGGGGTTCTTTCTTTCTCCCCTTGAGTTGCTAATGTAGACGTTCTTATCTTCTGCAAGTGTGCCTTTTGTTTGGATAGCTTAGGCATGGCTAATATCTTCAAATATCTCTTCACTGAAAAATAGATGTTCAAGTTCGGACATAGTCCCCGGCCAAAGGTCATTGGCCCCCGGACATAATCTCACGGTTAGCTATGAGCCGCTTGGTTAAGAATTATCACCCTCCTGACCCTGCTTCCCGCCCGCTTCACTTCTGACCTCACACCTCCACCCACACATTCCCTCACCTCTGACTCCGCCCTGCGTGACGGATTGTCCTGCTTTAGCTCTGCGTGTTCCCCTTCTACTCACATCTCATTTGTACTTATGTCTCTGCAAATTCTTATAATCTGTACTTTCCTGAAGAGGGCTATAGCTATTAGCCGAAATATAGAAGTTACACTTTCTTCTAAAGTTTCCTTTTATTTCGACTGTGGGTTCTTCGTGATTATTATTTACAAATGTGCTACAATATTTTGTCTATGTGATATATATATATATATATATATATATAATATATATATATATATATATATATGTATATGTGTATATATGGATATATGTATATGTGTATATATTTATATATATATATATACATATATATATATATATATATATATATATGTGTGTGTGTGTGTGTGTGTGTGTGTGTGTGTGTGTGTGTGTGTGTGTGTGTGTGTGTGTGTGTGTGTGTGTGTGTGTGTGTATGTTTGTATATGTATATATATATGTATATATGTATATATATATTATATATATATATATATATATATATATAGAGAGAGAGAGAGAGAGAGAGAGAGAGAGAATGTGACAAGTTGAGAAAGGTGGAAGAAGAGGACACGGGTCTAGCCCTGAGTTTATTCCTGGCCGGTTTCAATGTGGGCCTCTTCACTAGGGTCAAACAATACTTAGAATCGCCACCTTTGTCATGATACGCGGAATCTCTGCCCGTACTTGTGTTTCCACTCGAAGAAAGAACGAACGCCTTGAAGAAGAAGAAGAAGAAACAGCGGCAGTAAATGTTTACGACCAGAGAGTCATGACGCCCCTTTTCTTGCTCTTCCTGTGTGCCACAGAGGTCCTGAGGCCCCAGGCGCTCTCCTTTTTCGGTGCCATTTACTTCGAGAACTTCGAACTCAGGGTCTTGTTGAGGGTAATGGGGAGATCGGGTCAGTAATGAGGTACAAGATTGGATCCATTGGATGATGTGTTTTTGCAAATTATGCTATGGATTTGATGTCGGTCCAGATACATGATAGACTCCCCCTTAAAAAAAAAAAAAAAAGAAAAAAAAAAAAAAAAAAAAGTGATGTGACACATCCAGGAAAGATGAGTACTGTGGTGGTCTGTGGTGGCGGCGGCTTGTATTGGGTTTTGTGGTTTGTCGTGGTAGTGGTGGATTGTGGTGGTGGTGGTAGTGGTTGTTGTTGGTGGTGGTAGTGGTTTGTGATGGTGGTGGTAGTGGTCTGTGGTGGTGGAATTGATTTATTTAGATTTTGTGCCCATAGCACCAAATGTGCAAAAATACTTTGGAGTGATTCCAACAACAGCCATCAAAGACAATGATTAGGAAAATTTAATCTTACAATAGTAATAATAATAATAATAATAATAATGATGATGATGATGATGATGATGATGATGATGATGATGATGATGATGATGATGATGATGATGATTATAATGATAATAATGATAATAATAATAATAATAATAATAATAATAATAATTATAATAATAATAATTATAATAATAATAATAATAATAATAATAATAATAATAATAATAATAATAATAATAATAATAATAATAATAATAATAATAATAATAATAATAATAATTGATTAATTAATTAATTAAAAAATATATGTATGAAATACGATAAAATGACTTAAAGTGAAAAGGATTCTTTTAGATTAATGAAAATATAGAAAGATATGGAATTCTTAAGAAATATAAATAATCGAAAAATGATGAAATCTTGTGGAACAATCGAAAACCACAAGATGAAAAAAGCCTCTCGACGTAATTGAAAACGGAGAGATGAAGAAGGAATCCTTTCAGATAACTGAAAACAGAACGGAATGAATTTCTCAAATTCCACCCAAGACTTTTCTATCCAAAATATTATTCTCGAAAATGTGTCCCATTTGCTCTTACAAGCTTTTACTTTCAGATAACTGAAAGTATTTGAAGTTGCGACTAATGGATTAACAAATCTGTCACTGGGACTCGAACCCTTGAATGTGCGACCGCATATCGCAAAGCAAGGACGTTACTGTTGTACCACGCTTGATCGTATAAAAGGAACAAAGTTTCAGATAGTTCCTTTTGGCGATCAAGCATTGCTTTGTGGTAAACAGTCGTACATACAAGGGTTCGAGTCCCAGTGGCGAAGCTTAATAATCCAGAACGGAATGAGTTTCTCAAATTCCCAGCGGGATTTTCTTTTTAAGTGTCTCAAAATTATGTCCCATTTGCTCTTGCTAGCCTCTACTTTCAGATAATAAATCATCGCTGTAATTCACAAATTCTCCACAGGATTTTTTTTTTTTTCTGAAAAATATTCTTCTCGAAATTTTGTTTCATTTGTTCTTGCTGGCCTCTACTTTCAGAATATATATAATTATCAATCATCGCCGGAATTCGCAAATTCTCATTTCTTTCACCAGCTCACATCGTCGCATATTTTCGCTGTTTCGTTTTCATTATTATAAGCATGTCCTCGAAGACCCGCTTTTCACCGCCAGGAGCCTTTACCATTACCACCACCACCAAATTGGCATCAGCACAACGTGTACCAAAATCACCACCATCACCACCACATTTGTACAAGGGCCACCGGCACCTAAAGTACCAACCATCACCACCACCACCACTACTACCACCACCACTACCACCATCGCCATCACCACCATATCCACTGACGCCTTCATATCATATCTTGTTTCCTTCTCCTCCTCCTCATTCTCCTCCTCCTCCTCTTCTTCCTTCTCCCCCGCCTCCTCCACTTCCTCATCATTTTTATCATCAGCATATTCAGCAACATTGTAATCAGCATCATAGTCGTTGTTATCATTTTCATTATCTTCATTAATGTCCTCCTCCTTCTCCTCCTCCTCCTCCTCCTTGCCACAACCTTTGCCTCCTTTAGCAGCTTGAGCAAAACAGCTAAGGAGTTCGGATCCTTTCTAATGAGGTTGGATCCGTCTTAAAGGGGTTGGATCCTTCTTAAGGTGATAGGATTCTTTACTGAGGGTTCAAATTCTTGAAGATGAATCCAACCTTATTATGAGGGATTAAACACCATTATAAAGGATCCAACCCTATTAAGAATTATCCAATCCCACTTATAGCATCCAGTCCCCTTAAGACTCAAGTGGTCTTGGTAAAAGTCGACCTTGGTAGCCATGGTGACGCAATGGGGGTGGGGGAAGTTTGTGACAGTAGGGGCGGTTGTATATTGAGCCATAAATTCTCGGAGGCGATGAGAGGTGAAGGAAGGCAACAAGAAAGGAGGGGAAGAAAGTAAAAAAGAAAATAGAGATAGAAAGGAAGAGGGAGGGAAACCCTGAAATAAGAATAAGGGGCAGGAAAGGAAAAGAGAAGACTGTGGCGAGAGTAGAGAGAAACAGACAGACAGACAGACAGAAAGGGAGAGAGAGACAGAGTCAGACAGAGAGAATGAAACAGACCAACGCAGAGAGAGAAGGAGGCAGAGACAGTGAGAATGAGACAGGCAAACAAACAGACAGACAGAGGGTGTAAGAGAAAGAGGGAGAGAGAGAAAGAGAGAGTGGTAGAGAGGTAGAGAGTTAGAGAGAGGGGAGAGAGATAGATAGATAGAGAGAGAGAGAGAAAGAGAAAGTAAATCCGAGCCTGCTGTGATTAGTGAACCATAGTTAGAGGCAAGACTCGTTGTTCTTTGAGTCCTCAGCTCTTCTGGGAGGCAATTAGTGTGGGTTTGTTTCACCACGGGGGAGTTAATTAATTGCAGCTGATGCAAGACGCCCCACGGACCACTGGGTTCACTCTCTGAACACCAGGGGGTCGGGGGTGTGGAGGTTTGCTTTGCAATCGAATGGGTAGTTGACAAAAAATAAATAAAACAGGTTGAGTAATATCATAGTGGAGGGATTAAATGAGATGGTGTAAGGTATCTTCAAGTACATTAAGGAACACACACATACACGCGCGCGCGCAGACACATGCACATACATACACACGCACACACACGCACACACACACACACACACACACACACACACACACACACACACACACACACACACACACACACACACACACACACACACACACACACACACACACACACACACACACACATATATATATACATATACATATATATATATATATATATATATGTATATATATATATATATATATGTATATATATATGTATATATCTATATATGTAGATATATATATATATATATATATATATATTTTTTCGAATAGTTTCCTCTATTTCATCCATGTTTCTCTTTATTTTCTCTGATCTCTGCCTTTTGTTGATAAGCTTGTTTAGTTGTACTCTTTCTATTTCGTCTCTCCTGCTTTCAGTCTGCATAGTCCTTCTTCTTTTAATTAGGTCATTTGTAGCTTTGGAGTATTTCTCTTCTCTAATATTTTTTGTACTTTCTAGTTTCTCTGCCGATTCCCTAATGATATTCACTAAATTTAAATTAATATCTTCCACGGTATCCTCGTTAGTTATTAAAGCTTCGAATCTATTTTTAATTTCTAACTGAAATATCTTATTATGCTTAACCTTTGCAAGGCTTATTTTATTTCTTAAAACTAGTTTATTTATCTCGGCTCTAAAATTGAATTTAGCTGTGCAACCTACCATTCTATGGTCACTACCTATGTTGACTTTATTAATGACTGTAACATTGCTAACGCTTTTGCTTTCATCTCCTAATATGAAGTCTATTTCGTTCTTTGTTGTTCCATTTTGATTTTTCCATGTCCATTTACGACCTACACGCTTTTGGTAGAAAGTGTTCATTATCCTCATGTTGTAGTTCTCTGCAAAATTGACTAACATCTCGCCTCTGTCATTTCTTTCACCTACTCCAAACTTCCCAATGCACGTCTCATCTCTCATTTTCTTCCCCACTTTAGCATTAAAGTCGCCTATTACCAACATCTACTTACTTTTTTTTATACATTACCTGACTTAAATCATCATAGAACGACTCAATTTCATCGTCTGAACTCTGTGAAGTTGGTGCATAAACCTGAATTATTTTGAGAGTATATCTTCTGCACAGCCTAATCACAATCCAAGCTACCCTGTCCGATAAACTACTGAATTTGACTACGTTACCAGCAATATCTCGGTTGATCAAGAATCCTACTCCACTAGATCTTTCTTTGCCCTTACCTCTATAGTAGAACAGGTGGTGACCATCTTGTAATTGTATCACCTTTTCTTCCGTTCTTCGGACTTCGCTCAGTCCTACGATGTCCCACTTGATGTTGTCCAGATCTTCCATTAAACTTCCCAGTCTGTGGTCTTCGGAGAGACTTCTTACGTTGTAAGTATAGATCTTCATTTTCATCATGTTGTTTAATGTTCAAGACTTGGATCTGCTTGCACAGTGCTTACTCACATTCGGTGGCACACTGCCCGTAAGCACACGAGGCAATGCGGTTGGACCTCTAGGAGACGATGATCCAACAGGAACGCCTGGATTTCTTTTGGTTGTACTGTTCATGGTTGTTATGAAGTTTTTTTTTTTTTTTCTTTTCTTTTTTATATAGTAATCTCACCCCCGTACCAGCTGGTTTCTGGTGAGATATTTCTCTGGTGTCACCTTATTATAGAAGCTGCAGAAATTAGTAAAAATAATTCGAATAACAACAGAGGAGGATTCATTACATGGTCTCGCCCAGCCGCAACACTAGCCATCAACGATTGGAAGAGAAGAAAAAGAGGGAGGAGTCAATAATTCGCGCGGAATATATATGGCTGTGTATCTATCCACTTGATGTAATACTTGAAAAAGACGAAAGTGTCGAAACGTCGGTAATAAAACTCAAAAGCTCTTCTCGAGTTTCCGTTTCCTCTCTTTCCTCAAAAAAAAAATATATATATATATATATATATGTTGAGACATTCTGACAGGTTGATGTAAGCGGAATAGGATACACAGGAGTCTTAGTCTTGAGTTTATTCCCGACTAGTTTCGCAGGTATGCTTTTTCAAAGGAATACCTGCGAAACTAGTCAGGAATAAACTCAAGACAAGACTAAGACTCCTGTGTTTCCTATTCCGCTTACACCATATATATATATATATATATATATATATATATATATATATGTGTGTGTGTGTGTGTGTGTGTGTGTGTGTGTGTGTGTGTGTGTGTGTGTGTGTATGTATGTGTGTGTGTGTGTATGTGTATATATATAATATATATATATATATATATATATATATATATATATATATATATATATATATATATATATAAACGTGTTTGTGTGTATGCATGTATGTATGCATACTGTGAATAGCCAGGAATAACGTTTTTACATGATAGATATAAAATTTTCATTTGTGATATGATTAATTAATTATCAACCTACCCCCGGCCATAATATTCTTTTATTCCCGGGGTGGGGGTAAATTTACCCCGGAGGGGGGACGCAGGAATCGCTAGATGATAAGAAAATCATTCTGACGAAGGATTTTTTTTTTTTTTTTTTTTTTTACTGAAAAAGTGAAGCTCTGACGTTCGGTAAAGTACAGAGAGGAAGCACCAGAGTACCAGGACAGGATTGGAGGTCTTGTTTGCTGTATGGATTGGTGGGCGTGGCTTTGTGGTCGGGAGGTCGGTGACCTCTCGTGTGGAAGTAGTTGGTGGTTTGGTAGTTGGAAACCTCTCTCTCTCTCTCTCTCTCTCTCTCTCTCTCTCTCTCTCTCTCTCTCTCTCTCTCTCTCTCTCTCTCTCTCTCTCTCTCTCTCTCTCTCTCTCTTTCTATCTCTCTCTTTCTATCTCTCTCTCTCTCTCTCTCTCTCTCTCTCTCTCTCTCTCTCTCTCTCTCTCTCTCTCTCTCTCTCTCTCACCTCTATCTCTGTCTCTCTCTTTTTTTTTCTCGAATTAGTACAGTGTCTTTTTTTATCCTATTTTCTATTTATTAATCTTTCAGCAACTCTGTTAGGGCCTTTACTTTTATATTTTCATTTCGTTATATGTATACATTGTCTCCTCTTTCACATATGTAAATAAAAAGAAATACCGTAACATAAAAACAAGATCAGTAGAGATTACGAGTCTCTGTAGATTTCACTGAAGCCACAATGAGACAACTTCAGCTACCACCCACTCCATCCCCACCACCCACCTCTTTAATCTATCACTGTTATCCAGAATAAAATTGATCGAGTGTGCCACCATACCGGAATGGTAAGAGTGTGCATCGCCTCAAGATAATTGGTAATTTGGTGTATCCAAGGGACGGTCATAAGGAACGGTTCTTTTGGGGGAGAAGAGAAAAAGTAGGAGGAGGAAGAGGAAGATGAGGAGGGGAAGGAGGAGAAGAGGAGAAGGAGAAAGAAGAGAAAAATATGGGGGAGGAAGAGGAGGAGAAGTAGGAGGAAGAGGAAGTGGGGGAGGAGAAGGAGGAAGAGGAAGTGGAGGAGGAGGAGGAGGAGGAAGTGATGGAGAAAGAGGAGTAGGAAGAGGAAATGGAGGAGAAAGGAGAGGGAGAAAGTGATGGAGAAAGAAGAGGAGGAGGATGGGATGGGAGAAAGGAAGATTGAGGGTAAAGAGGAAGGACACAATTAAAAATGGTTTATGAATCATAAAGGGAAGATAGATAGAGTACTGTAAGAGAAAGAAGTGAAGGAGGAAGAGAGGAAAGAGGAGGAGGATACCGAAATTGAGGAGAAGGAAGATGATGGGGAAGATGTGGTATTAGAGATAAATAAGGGGAAGATAGAGAGATCATTGTAAGAGGAGGAAGAGGAGAAAGGTAGTGAAGAAGACATCGGGGAGAAAAAGACAAGTGTAAATGAAAAAGTGAAAAAAGGAGAGTACTATATAAAGATAAGGAGGAAGAGAAAGAAGATAATAAGGAGAAGAAAGGAGATAAAGAAGAGGCTGTGGAAGAGGAAGAAGATAAAGAAGAAAGTAGGAAGTTGATACAGAGGAGGATAGACAGAATAGAATGAATACAAATTAAATAGGGAGAGGAAAGAGTAAGAAGAACAGAATAAAAAAAATACATACGAGTTAAAAGGAGAGGAGGAGTAGGAAAGAGAAGGAATTTTTTTTTCTTAGTGTTATTTTGTCCTTGCTGGCAATTTACCCATATTACCATTTTGTCCTCATTATCATTTTGTTCTCGTTGTTGTTGTATCTTCTGTACAATTTTGTCTACTGCTCATTTCTATCATTGATGACAAATGTTCTTGGTGCCCATTTGTCTTTGTCATGATTTCTACTTGATGTCATTTTGTCCTCGGTGTCATTTTGGCCTTGAAACCAGTTTTTATTGAGTGCCAATTTGTCCTCGGCGCCATTTTGTCTTGGGTGCCGCCGTTTTGTCACTTGTCCAAATTTGCCCTTGGTGTCATTTTGCCCTTAGCGCAACGTTTTTCTTTGTGTTATTTTGTTCTGGGTAAAATTTTGACCTTGGTGCCCTTTTGTTCTTGGTGCCCTTCTGTCCTTATTAAACTTCCAACCCATGCCTATCTTTCACTGTCGCCAATTTGTCCACGGTGCCATTTTGTTTCTGGTGCCATTTGATCAAACTTTCAAAAGCGTAGCCTTCTTTCACTGGCGCTAATTTGTCCTGGGTGCCACTTTGCTGATCCTCTTCTTTATTGAACACGAGTCTGGAATCCCTGGAACAGAAGCCCAACTTGGCCAGGAGTTCTCAGAAGACTTTGAACATTTAAGAACATTTATTTATTTATATATTAATGTTTTTGTTATTGTCTTTACTATTATTGTCATTAGTTATTCATATTTCCAGAAATCGCTCCGGAATTCATTCTGGAGTTCTCAGACTTCGATGATTTATTTGTCGCTTTTTCAACTGATTTTTATATATTTCAGAAATTTCTTTTAATTACTGGGAGACTTCCGAATTATGAAGAGTCCGCGTGTAGGAAACTATCTCAAGCGCTCAACAAACGTGATTGCTTTAAGTTACATATTTTTCCACAAGTCTTTTCTTTTCTTTTTTATCTTTATTTTGATTTTTCTTTTGTTATTTTTTCCTTTGCCTCATTCATTCGCAGATTCCTATTTGAGATTTTAAAATGCTCTTTGTATTTTCTTTTCCAATATTCTTTTATTTTATTTTCCTTTTTCTCTTGCTTCTGCTTCTTTTTATTTGGTTGAAAAGGAGAACTGAGTGTCAAAATGTTTCGTGTTTATCGTCTGTTTTCAACAGACACAACTTGAACGAAATTTTAAGTTACTGAACGAAAACACTAAACAAATACTCAATCTCTTGTCTTCCAGCCTTTTCATCCCCCAGCCCCCTTGTGGGTGGAAAGGAACTTGTTTGAATGAAAAA
>NC_134784.1:15446938-15459438 GCF_046742065.1 Oratosquilla oratoria
GATGTGGAGGGAGTGAACATGAGGGGACGTCCTAGGATGAGATGGATGGATGGGGTGAAGGGGGCTTTGGGGAAGAGGGGAATCCCTGTGAGGAAGGACAGGAGAGGACAGAAGACAGGGGTGAATGGAGAATGGTTGTATATGGAAGATTTTGTGATACATGAGGTGGAATGGACGGGGGATGGGGGGTGAGGTAGTGTGTGTGAGCAAAATTTTGACGCAGCCCGAAGGGATTTCTCCCCTTCCTCTCCTTTCTATGGGGGGACGGAGAGGGGGGGTCGCCGATTTAATGAAGCGGCCTTGCTGTGGATGTGCTGTGTCTTGCGACACTGCTTCTGACCCAGGGCAGTGGACAGGGTGCAGGGATGACCCGTCATTCAGGAGGTGCTAAGATGGGAGGGAGGGTGGAGGGGTGTGGAGTGTTTTCAGGGATGGAATGGGTGGGAATGATTTTATGCCTTTTCCTTTTTGGGCTACCTCCCTAGTAAGGGGGAAAAAGCCTTGGTATATGTATGTAGATTATGTATAAGTATCAGACAAACCAAAAGTTTTAGAAGAAATATGAACATATGTAGTCCGTAGTTGAGAAAGAGAGAGAGAGAGAGAGAGAGAGAGAGAGAGAGAGAGAGAGAGAGAGAGAGAGAGAGAGAGAGAGAGAGAGAGAGAGAGAGAGAGAGAGAGAGAGAGAGAGAGAGAGAGAGAGAGAGAGAGTGAGAGAGAGCAAAAGAGAATGTGAGAGGGAGATTTCTACCTCGTTGGAATGGTTGTTAAAAAAAGACGGAGTTCAAAGGAAATGTGTTGTTTTCCGTGTGTTGACCGTCACCACATCGATCATGGGGCCCCCGTCATGCATTTTCAAATTCATTGTTTATGTATAAAAGGTCAAGTGGAAACTAAAAGAACAGAGAAATTCAAATCTATTCCGTGGACGAAAAGAAATTTGATAGATTTATTTACATATAAAAGACCCGGGGCTTTTGTGTGGACATTGATGTGTGTGTGTTTACGGACACACACACACACACACACACACACACACACACACACACACACACACACACACACACACACACACACACACACACACACACACACACACACACACACACACACACACACACACACACATGTGAATGTACAGTGTGGCTGTGTGTTCTCCTTTTCCATCGATCTGTGCGTGTGTGTGTATGTGTGTTTGTACATATATTTTGTATGTTACCACTCCTATGTAATTATATAGTCATAGGAACCGCGGAGTGGCCCTCAACCATGGTGCAAATGAGGCGGAATTTCGACTGCGATATTATTTCCACTATGTTTAGCTTCCTGATATGCCAAATAACTTCATTATTCTACTTGCTGAAATATATATATAAAGCCATCCACCTCCTCTGGCTTGTCTCCCCTAACACTCACCTCCATATACATATAATATTATATATATATATATATATATATATATATATATATATATATATATACACCAACGGTTTTTTCCGCCTTACAAGGGAGGTAGCCAAAAGCAAAGGCTCAAAAACAAAATCTCCCATCCGTTCCATCCCAACATACTCCATTCCCATTTATCCCCCTCCCTCCCTCTTATTTTGGCTCCTCCTGGATGACGGGTCATCCCAGCAACTCACCCACTACCCTGGGTCAGGAGCAATGCAGCAAGACACAGCACATCCGCAGCAAGGCCGCTTCATTTAATCAGCGACTCCCCCGTCTCCGGGGAGAAATCCCTTCGGGCTGCATCAAAATATCATTCACACTTACTCCATCACCCTCATACCCCACCCACTCTCTTCTATTCTCCACTCACCCCTTCCTCAACAGACATTCCCCTCATTCCCAATACCCCTTTTACCCCATCCATCTATCTCACTGTTGGTCGCCCCGTCATGTTTACTCCTTCCACCTCTGCCTTCCACAGCTCTTTTACTGATCATTCTTCACTCATTCATTCCATGTCTCCAAACCATCCCAGTACTCTTTCATCAACCCTATCTCCCAACTCCCTTTCCACCCCCGCTCTCCTCCTCACCTCCTCGTCTCTTACTCCATCCAACCTAGCAACACCTACCATACTTCTCAGGCATTTCATCTCAAACACATTCAGACTCCTCCTCTTTTCCTCTCTTATGCTCCATGTTACTGCCTCATATAGTGCCGCCGGCATAATCACTCCCTTATACAATCGCCTCTTAGCATCCTCTCCCAAATGTTTATTTATCATACACTTTTTAATACCCCAAAGGATTTACTTGCTCCTCTCATTCTTCATTCTACCTCCACTTCCACTCTTCCCCTTCCCGCCACATTAGCACCCAAGTATCTAAAGCCATCCACCTCCTCCAACTTGTCTCCCCTAACACTCAACTCCATATACATACAATATATACATATACTGTATATATATATATATGTATATATATATATATATACATATATATACATATATATATATATATATATGTGTATATGTATGCATATATATATAATGTATGTATATATATATATGTATATATATATATACCCTGAATTGTCCCCAGTACACATTTATTAATCTTTTTCAACCACATTAATTTTTCACTTTAATTCCATTTCATCACGATCGAAACTGGCAAAGAGCTCGACGGAAACTGATGCGTAGTGAAGCCAAAGACTCGAACCCAGCTCAGACGTAACAAGTGAAGAGTGACTTAACCACTGCCAAGTGGGTTAAGTCACTCTTCACTTGTTACATCTGAGATGGGTTCGAGTCCTTGGCTTTACTACGTATCAGCTTCCGTATAAAATTAAAGTAAAAAAAAAATAATGTAGTTGAAAAAGATTAATATATATATATATATATATATATATGTGTGTGTGTGTGTGTGTGTGTGTGTGTGTGTGTGTGTGTGTGTGTGTGTGTGTGTGTGTGTGTGTGTGTGTGTGTAAATTGTCATTATCCTGTTATAAATTTTCATATGTTTGTCACTGTCATGTTTAGTGTTATGAACTTGTGAGAACTTGCTGGTTTGATTTTAGCAAGAGTTAATAACCCAAGAACGAATGAATCTATGGCAGAAAAAAATGATTGAGTTAAATAAAAACTCAATGTTTTTAACAATTTATGACATTTATTGTAACGTAAAGTAATGAAGAGTACACTAGTAATTTTCACAAAAGAAAAATGAATTACAACTAAAGTGATTAAGTCGAAATAAATAATCACAATACAAATAAAAACTAAATCAAAAGGAAAATAAATCCCAGTTTATGATAAAAAATCCGGTCATCAAGCAAACAACAAAGCTATAAAAAGGTGACACGGACTACGCTTAAACTAGGAAACATGGTTAAGATAAAAACAGCAAATTTAGAAGAAAAAAAAAAGTGACGCGGACACATACTTAAACACCTTAACTTACGGTAAGCGGCAGCATCCTCCTCATGAAAAGAAGGGAAAAAAGCCAAGACGGGCGTCTGAACTGCCCTTACATAGTCTAACATAACAACGAGGTTACTAAAAATCGCTAGGCTCTAAAAAAAAAAAAAAAAAAAAAAAACCATAATCCTTCCTTACTAATCTTAAACCTATCCAGAGCCCATTACAACACTTTGGGTCTCACATTTTAACCTAAAATATCAAAGTATATATATATATATATATATATATATATATATATATATACACATATACATATATATATATAAATATACATATATATATATATATATATATATATATATATATATATATATATATATATACATACTGTGATCCGACAGTCACCTTGGATTGCAGGAGGAATCAAAATTCCTATATTTCTGGACAGGAAAGCCGTGCGTTGACCTAAACACATAGACAGGAGGTGCGTTTAAAACAAGTATACCTAGATCCACACCGTACTTAAAAATACATACTAACAATTTAAAATAGGATATCTAAATTTCTACACATACCGTTACAACGGCATAGACCCTTACAGGCTGGGTCTAACCCGACCCCTAGGAAGGTCTGCTAGACGAATGTTTCCAGGGCAACTCCCCGCCGGCTCACCGTAAATAACGCCAAAATCTCAGTGAAGCGTGTCTTAAGTGTTGACAAACACAGAACACTAGGCTGGACACTCCAAAGTATGAACAACGGTAGGAATGTATATATATACATATATATATATATATATATATATATAAATATATATATATGTATATTTTTATATAGAATATATGTATATATACATATGATATATATATACATATATATATATATTCATGGGTGTATATATATATATATATACATATATATGAATATATGTGTGTGTGTGTGTGTGTGTGTGTGTGTGTGTGTGTGTGTGTGTGTGTGTGGTGTGTGTGTGTGTGTGTGTGTGTGTGTGTGTGTGTGTGTGTGTGTGTGTGTGTGTGTGTGTGTGTGTGTGTGTGTGTGTGTGTGTGTGTGTGTGTGTGTGTGTGTGTGTATGTGTATTTACCTAGTTGTACCTAGTTGTATTTTACGGGAAGGGGAGCTATGCTCGTGGGGTCCCGTCTTCATATCTCATTTTATCTAAACTATTTTTAAATTCATGTATTGTTTTTGCACACACCACTTTCTCATCTAACTTGTTCCAACTGTCTATTGCTCTGTGAGGAAAGCTGTTCTTTTTAAAATCTCTTCTATAGCTGTCTTTTTTTATTTTCTTTCCGTGTCCTCTTGTATTTCTGTCATCCCATTTTATCAGATTCTCTCTATCAGTAATTTCTATGCCTTTCATGATTCTGTAAATAGCTATCAAATCTCCTCTCTCTCTTCTTTGCTCTAGTGTCTGTAGTTTAAGTTTTTGTAGTCTCTCTTCATATGATAGTTTTGAGAGTGTTGGTGCCAGTTTTGTAATTGCTCTTTGTATTCTTTCAAGTTTTTTTATACATTTTTTTTGTACTTGGTGACCATATCGTTGCTGCATATTCCAATCTTGGTCTTATCAGGGTGATTAGGATTTTCCTCACCATTTCTTCATCCAGGTATGTAAATGCCACTTTGATTGTTCTTATTAAATTATAAGTTTCTCCAAAAATCTTATTTATATGTTTCTCAGGTGACATATTATTCATAACAATGACTCCCAGGTCCTTCTCATTTTCTATTTTTTTTATTCCTTCTTTTCCCAAATTATATGATCCTGTTATTCTGTTTTTGCTTTTTCCAAATTCCATTATACTACACTTTTTTGTATTGAACTCCATCTCCCACTTCCTACTCCATTCTTGTACTTTATTTAGATCTCTCTGTAGTGATTCACAATCTTCTTCAGTTTTCACTCTTTTCAGTAATTTTGCATCATCTGCAAAGAAGCTCATATAGCTTTCAATTCCTTCATCCATATCATTAATATATATAGCAAACATTATTGGGGCCAGAACTGTTCCCTGCGGGACACCGCTTATTACTTCATTCCATTTTGAGTGCTGATCTCTTATCACTACTCTCATTTTTCTTTCTTGCAAAAAGTCTTCCATCCAATTTAGCAATTTACCTTGTATTCCTCCTTCATATTCTAATTTCTTAAGCAACTTCTTATGTGGTACTTTGTCAAAAGCTTTTTTTAGGTCTAGAAATGCACAATCAGCCCATCCATCTCTTTCTTGTATTATATCTATTAGCCTTGAATAGAAACATATTAAATTGGTGACGCATGATCGTCCTTGTCTGAATCCAAATTGCCTTGGATTTAGTACGTTGTTTTTTTCCAAGTATTTTACCCATCTACTTTTGATAATTCTTTCACATATTTTTGCTATTGTACTTGTTAGAGAGACTGGTCTATAGTTGGTAGGTTCTTCTTTATTTCCTCCTTTATATATAGGTACTATATTTGCTTTTTTCCAATCTTCTGGAACTTTTCCTTCTTTTAAGGAACTGCTTATTATGCTATGTATTTTGTCTGCCAGTTCATTCCTGCATTCTTTCAGAATCCAGTTTGCTATTTCATCTGGCCCATGCGATTTTCTGACATCAAAATTACCCAAGTGTGTCAATATTTCATTCTTTGTTACTTCTATTTCTTCCATAGGGGGGACTTTTTCCTTCCACTCAATCTCTTCAGGTTGTATATTTTCCCTTGTAAACACTGATTTAAAATGTTTGTTCATAATTTCTGCCATTTCCATTTCCTCAGTGTATTCAACTCCTCCTTGTCTTAATTTCTCTAAGTCTTGTTTGTTTTTCAGTTTATTGTTTACAAATCTGTAGAATAGTTTTGGTTGATCTTTACACTTTTCTATAACATCTTTTTCATATTTTCTTTTTTCCTCTCTGCACTTTTGTACATATTCATTTCTATAACTGGTATATATTTTCCATTTTTCAGGTCTTCTGTCTTTTTTCCATCTGTTCCAGGCTTTGTCTCTTTTGTCCTTTAACTCCCTACAACTTTTGTTGTACCAGCATTTTACATATTCTTTTTCTTGTTTTTGTCTTGGGACATACTTTTCCACTCCTTTTTTGTAAATTTTTGTCAAAATATTCCATTTCTCTTCCACTGTTGTTTCTTCTTTGTATATTTCTTCCCAGTTTTCTTGTTGGAAGAATTCTCTTATTTTATCAAAGTTTGTTTTTTCATACATCATTCTTCCTTTTCTATATTGTTCATTTCTTTTCATATATTTTTCTTCATTAAGTTCCAGTTCAATCAATATGTGGTCACTTTTACCTATTGGTGTTTTATATTCAATCTTGTCCACTATTCTAGGTTCAGATGTAATTATTAAGTCTAGCCTCGATGGTTCTTCTTCATTTCTATACCTAGTGTTCTCTTGTATCCATTGTGTCATTGAATGGTCAGTAATCATCTCAAGTAGAGCATTTCCCCATGAGTCATCACCACTCTTTACTGTCATTTCTTCCCAGCAGATTTCTTTGCAATTAAAGTCGCCCATCATAACTATTCTTCCTCCGTCTTCCATTATTTTAGTTAATGCTATATTTGTGTCCTCTAACATACTTTTATGTTCACTCTCCTCCCATGAGGCTGTTTTCGGAGGCACATAATTGATCACAAATTTTCTGCTCTTCTTATCTCGGTCTTCCACTTCTATCATAATCATCTCTACTGTATTCTTTCCATATATGACACCTTTCACGTTTATATCCTTCTTAGTCAGGAACATAACTCCACCCCCTTGTTTTTTCTCTCTGTTTCTAATCCAATAATTGTATGTATCATGTCCTACACTGTTGGGTGGTAGTGGGCCTTTTAATTTTGTTTCTACAATTCCCATTATGTCCGGTTCTTTTTCTTTCAAATAATCATTCAGTTCATTCAATCCTGTTATCAATCCATCTATATTTGTGTAAGACACTCTTAGTTTTCTGCCACTTCCATTGTATTCTCTGTTTCCCTTATGTTTTTCTTTAGTATGTCGAACTGCTTTATTTTCATGTTCACTACTCTCCAATAGAATCTCTCTTTCTCTGACTCCGTTCTTTCCTCGTTTTTTGCCTTAGCTTCAATTCTTTTCTGCTTTTCTGCCTCTCTTTCCTCCTTATTCATTTCTCTTTTTATCCATACCTTTTTATATTGATCATTTGTTGCTAGTTTCCCTGTCTTGGATAGAATTTTCTCTGCTGTTGTTTGTGACCTGAATTTAATCTTAATTGGTCTGGTCTTATCTGTACTATATTTTCCGAGTCTGAATTTTTCCTCAATTTCCTTTATAATTTCTGGTTCATCTTCCTGGACTAATTTTAATAAACTGCTTACTCTTTCATTTTCCTCCTTGATTCTTGCGGTTCTATCTGGGTTATGTTTCTCTTCCATTCCTAATATAATTATACATTTCTTTTTGTCAGCTAATTCTCTTACTATATTCTCCTTCTGTCTCATCACTTTAATAACTGAGTCTTCATTATGTTCTTTCAATTGCTGTTTGACTATGTCAGTGAATGAAACCTTATTCCCTTCTTGAGTTATTCTCCAATTTTTAGCTTCTGTAGCTATTTTCTCTCTGTTTTCATTACTATTCTTCTTCAATTTCTCATTCTCCTCCTTTACATTTCCTAACTGTCTTTTTAGGTCCTCTATTTCTTCAGTTAAGTTTCTGTTAGCCTTCTCTAGTTGTTCCAACCTTTCAATTCTTTGGAAAATGGAGTCTACGTTACCTAACTTACGCTCCAAGTCCTCGATCACCTTATCAACTCTCTCCTCTAGTCTTATCAGTCGGGGGGGGGGGGTTGTGTCCCCCCCACCCTCTTTAAATCCCTGGAACATATTCTCGTCACTTTCTTCTGTATTGCTCCTCTCTATACTTCTAATCTTTACATTTTTATTAGACATTTGATCCTCGCTAAGTCTTTTGTTTACCTTCCGCTTGTCTGGCTGGGCAAAGTCTACTCCCTCCTCATTTCCTTCCATTTCCCTCAGTAATCCCTCCCCTTTTCCTCTTTCCCTACGTTCCCACTACTCCACGAGCAATTTCCCCCCCACCCTGCAAAAACACTAGGCACTTCTCTTTGCGTTGGGATCCACAGACTTCACTTTTCTTCAGAACGTCTTCTAAGCCGTCCATTCGTTGAAGTGTGTGTGTGTGTGTGTGTGTGTGTGTGTGCGTGTGTGTAACAGGCTAGTAGAAGTGGGTAGAAAGTGGGTGAGATGGTGAGGATGGTATTTTTATGGTTTGGGTGTTTGTAAGCAACAAAGTTCGTAGGCGATTGATTGTATATGTTCGCTCTCAGCGTAATATTTTATAAAAATGGCCGGGGGCATGATATCCATTGATGACATGTACATGTTTTGGTGACTTATAAACTAAGTGAGTTATGCAGAGACTCGAGATTGCTTAAGTAAACAATATTGCATATAGACTTGTAACAACGAATCTGATTATAGAAAGGGTGGAGGAGAAAATCCAATTGGGTAACGATTGTAAGATCACGCCCTTTTGGGGAGGATCTTAAATATAAAGAGAAATTGATACGTCACTGCAAACTCACCTAGGACCTGGCTTGCGTTTTCTCTGGTGATTCCTTGAGTGATACTCAGAAAGCAAGTGGAAGATTTTGAAGAAGAAGAAGAGAATAAAAAAAATTCTTCGCCAGTTTCATTTAATCTCGATTTAAGACTACAACTGAAGGAAAAGAACTTTAAAAGTGGGGAACAAAGTGGTGAAAGTTAGGAGAAAGCGAAGAGGAGGTTGAAAGTGGCGGCAGCTAGGAACGAGACTCAACGCTACTAAAAAAGAGAACTGTGATACATAGAATTAGTGCAAGATACGAATGCGAGTGTGAAAATTGCACGCAAACACCCAGTGCATGCAACCATGGAATTTCTCCGTCATGGGGTAATTACCTCACAGTATAATATCCGAAAGTTTTCGGGGGAAGAAAATGCAGTGGGAATTAATAGGTTTTTAAGTTTAATTGGTACACTAATAGTGGCAAAAAAATATATCAAATGATAAAAAGAAAATAGAACTTTTAAAAGAAAATGTAGACCCTGAGAAGGGTAGGGCTAGGCTTATAATAAATTTCTAGCAAATAGAAAATATGAAGATTACAAAAATACATTTATGAAATATTTTCAGTTAAAATATGATCAGGATCCTATTAGGTATTTGGTTAGAATGATAAAGCAAAAACTAATGAAACACAGAATATTTAGCAAAATTAGACAGACGGCCTAAGGACATGATTTCTATGTTGAAGGATTCAGATTATACAGAAAGATCTAGTGATGAGTTAAAAGTTTTGTTTTGGTGTGGTGTAGAATTGTATTTTGTTGTTTTGTTATTTATTGTATTATTTATATTATGTTATTATGTATTTATATTATAAGAGTTGATTGTGTTGTATATCGCAGATGCGATGCGCGCCTTTGGAGAGCGTGGCGTTAGTATCTGAGCAGCCTTGTAAGCAGGCGCACGCAATTGTGATTGTGTCAGTTTGTGTGTATCTAATAACATTTAACTCTTAATTTTGCGCACTCATTAGCCACCCCAATACAGTTTCTCAGGTTACCAAGTTAACAGCATTTGCATTATCGGTTCATAATTGTGATGAGATGACTGCAGAAAAGCTATACAGAAGTCTTAAAGAAACATTGGCCTTAGGGGAGATATATTATCTTTTACAAGAATACCTAGAAAATATAACAAATAGGTCATATGCCATGAAAATAGGAATGCAACAACAGAGAGAAAATAGGAACTCTAGGAGTGATTACAGAAACAAGATCTGAACATAGATTTAGAAGCACTTCAAGGAATGAATTTGAATGTTAAATTGTAACCAACGGGGGCCTATAGCACAAGAATATTATAAGACTATATGTAGGAACTGCAAATATGAAGTTCATGATGAGTATCATTGTAGAAATCCACCTTTCTGTTTGTATCACAAAAGAGTAGGACATATACACGGAATTATAGAGCAATGCCAAATTTTCGTATTTACCCAGAAACAAGAGGAAAATCTCCAGACATAGAATAAAACAACACTACAGAGCTAACCCTAGGGCAACAAATTAACATTATTGTGTTAGGGATAAGAGTGATAGGAGGGTGAAAGAAAACACCAACACCAAAGACAATTGCAAATTGACTATAACAGTTGGAAGGACTTCTGTAGGACCCATCATTGCGGGTCGAATTTTCAGTAAACCTATTCAAATATTTATCAATACGGGATCTGTAGTCAATGCTATAACTAACAAAGTTAAAACCAATTGAAACCGGGAATGAAAACCTTGGAACCAATCCATTACTCATTGCAAGAAGTAACAGAAAGTAAATTAAAAACATTAGGTAAGACTGAGTTAGATGTTATTTTATATAAAAGTTGGCACTTGCACATTCCAGTGACAGTTGTAGAAGAATCTGTTTTTCCAAGGAGATTTATTGATAGGATTTGCAACTATGAGAAAAGAGGGCATGATCCTATGTCCGGCTGAGTTTGGGATCTTAGTGAAATCATAGTTGATCCCATTTTAAAATCAACCAAATTTAGAAACAGTATCTGTGATAAGAGAACCAATTTACATAGGGAAGATAACAATGCTAGATTGGATGGTAGCGGGGCAGACTGGTCTATTCAAGAACAGATAAAACAAAAAGTGGAAAAGTCACATATAGTGAATCCAACTCAGGTGTTCAAGAAATCTCAGAAATTAATCAGAATTCATCAACTTCAAATGAAGCTTTGCTAATCGTGGAAGGTGGTGTAATAAAGTCGACATCATTGCACCCCAGAGCAATTAACAGAATAGAAGTGCAGTTAAAAGGAGTCACTGTAGACTCTGAAATTTTAACCATCCCAGAATCAATTAGGATAAAAGGTTTGAAATTGAAATCGGGAATTTATAAGACACAAGAACAAGGTAGAAATATTAGTGACTAGTACTTTGAATAAAGACATAGTCTTAAGAAAAGGTACACAAATAGGGTGTTTTCAAGTCTTGCAAGACCCATTAAGATTTTAAAAGAGAGTGCTGAGGAGGTGAAATCACCGATTTCATCAATTTGTTCAATTCAGGAAGAAACAAAATTGTGAGAGATATATGAGTCAACTAGAGCCTACTTATTGTTCAAATCTAGAAGTAAGTTTGATTGCATTGCTTGTGAACCACAACAAAGCAATTGCTATGCTGGGGGACGTCTTGGGCAAAACAGATCAAATTATAATCAGGGACTCAACCTATTTATATACCTGCATACAGGTTACTACACTCCAAGCTAGCCATTGTAGATAAATTGATCAATGAAATGTTATCGCTGGGTATCATAGAACACAGTCAAAGCAAATGGAATTTCCAATTGATTTTAGTGCCAAAATTAGCACTATAGATATCAAATCTGCGTTCTGGCAGATCGAGTTGCATGAAGATTCAAGGTATTATACAGAATTTCCCACAACAACGGGGCACTGTGCGTTCAAAGAAATGCATTTAGGCTATAGAATAGTCCATTAACTTATATGAGATTAATGAATAAATTTCTAGATTGGTTGTTAGGAAATACTACCGGTGTATTTCTAGATTATATTTTGATATTTGCTCAGTGACTGAGCATTTTTAGAAATTAGATTTTGTATTCTCAAGACTAGTTGAAGCAGAATTGAAAGTGAAACTTGAAAAATGTAAGTTTTTGCAGGACAGTGTCATTTATTTGGAACATAAGAAAGACAGACATGGACTTAGTACAGTAAATTCAAAGGTAGAAGCAGTAAAGAACTATCCAGTCCCAAACAATGTAGAAATAATGAGAAATTTCTTGTGATTGACAGGTTATTATAGACCATTTATCAAAGGTTATGTAGACATAGCTAAATCCTTTAAGTTCTTTGTTGGGGAAAGATTCAAAGTTCATTTAGGAATCTGCACAACAACAAACTTTTGACAAGTTGAAAGATAAACTTACTAGTTCTCCTGTTCTCATTTTTCGTGATTATGACAGAGTTTATTTTTTGTATTGATGCGTCTGACGTAGGGTTAGGAGGCATAATGATGCAAAAGAGAGATGGAAAATTG
>NC_134784.1:15469438-15471938 GCF_046742065.1 Oratosquilla oratoria
ATATATATATATATATATATATATATATATATGTATATATATATCGTTGTTTATATAGAATACGCAATTTCGAAAGGATTACTTTTTCTAAGCTAATTCATTAATCTTATATATACATATACCAAAGGCTTTTTCCCCCTTACACGGGAGGTAGCCAAAAAGAAAAAGGCATAGAAGCCACTCCCATCCATTCCATCCCCTACATACTCCACTCCCCTCCACCCTCTTCCCTCTCTCATATCTTGGCACCTCCTGGATGACGGGTCATCCCTGCATCCCGTCCACTGCCCTGGGTCAAAAGCAGTGTCGCAAGACGCAACACACCCAAAGCCGCTTCATTAATTTGGCGACCCCCCCTCTCCATTCCCTCATGCAGAAAAGGAGAAGACGGGGAGAAATCCCTTTGGGCTGCTTCAATTTATTTCTCATACATACTCCCTCACCCCCCATCCTCCACCCCATCATGCATCACAGCATCATCCATAAACAACACTTCTCCATTCACCCCTATCTTCTGTCCTCTCCCGTCCTTCCTCAACAGACATTCCTCTCTTTCGTAATGCCCCTTTTACCTAATCCATCCATCTTATCCTAGGACGCCCCCTCATATTCAATCCTTCCACCTCTGCCTTCCACACCTCTTTTACTAATCTTTCTTCACTTATTCTTTCCATGTGTCCAAACCATCCTAATACTCTTTCATCAACCCTATCTCCCAACTCCCTTTCCATCCCTGTTCTCCTCCGCATCTCATTTCTAGCCTAGTAACCCCATTTCATCTCAAACACATTCAAACTCCTTCTCTCTTCCTCTCTCATGTTCCATGTTTCTGCCCCGTACAGTGCTGTCGGCACAATCACTCCTTCATATAACCTCCTCTTAGCATCCATGCCCAAATGTCTATTTCTCATTACACTTTTTAATCCACCAAGACATTTACTCGCTTCTCTCAATCTACATTCGACCTCCACCCCTACTCCTCCCTTTCCTGCCATATTCGCACCCAAATATCTAAAACTATCCACTTCCTCCAGTCTCTCTCCCTTAATATTCACTTCCAGCCTGCTGCCACTCTCTCCCCTTGTACATCTCATCACCTTACTTTTGCCCACATTTATCTTCAGCTTCCTTTTTTCACACACCTTCTCAAACTCTGTCACTAACTTCCTCAATCCCTCCTCTGACCCTGCTACAAACGCAGTGTCCTCAGCAAACAATAACTGGCTTATTTCCCACTTTTCTCCATTTTCTTTAACTATCTCAAACCCCTGACCCACTACCCTTGCATTCACCTCTCGCACCACCCCATCCATGTATAGATTGAACAGCCAGGGCGACATAACACATCCCTGACGAAGTCCCACCTTTACCTCAAACCATTCACTCTCCCCATTTTTAATCCTAACACAAGCTCTACTACTCTCGTAAAAACTCTTGACTGCTCTTAACAGCTTTCCTCATATCCCATATATCTGCAATACCTCCCACAGTGCCTTCCTGTCTACCCTGTCGTAAGCCTTTTCCAGATCCATAAAAGCCCAAAAAAACATCCTTACCCTTTTCTATAGCTTTCTCATATATCTGTCTTACCACAAAGATCTGATCTACACAACCCGTACCTGTCCTAAATCCACACTGTTTCTCACCAATGACTCCCTCTATTCCTCTCATAATCCTCTCAATCAAGACCCTCCCATAAGTCTTCCCAACTACACTCAACAAGCTGATCCCTCTGAAACTACTACACTCACACTTGTCCCCCTTTCCCTTGGAAAGCGGAACTATACAGGCACTCCTCCAGTCCTCCGGTATTCTATCCTTTCTTAAACAAACATTAAATAACCTCACCAGCCAGTCCACTATAACTGTATCTCCTTTTTCAGATATTCTGCATGGCATCCATCCAACCCAGGTGCCTTACCTGCTCTCATCATCTTAACAGCTGCTTTCACTTCATCTTTCCCTATTTCTCCTCCATTTTCCTCACTCCTCACTCTCATTTTCTTAGCGCTTCCCACTGCAACTACCTTTCCCTCCCTATCCTCCTTCACATTTAGCAACTCTCTAAAATACTCTGCCCACCTTCCTCTCACTGCCTTCTCTTCCATTATCAATTCTCCATCTGCACCTTTTACCTTTTCTTTTCTACTTGATTCGCCTCCTCTTCCTCTTGTAATTTCTTTCTAAAAATTTTTTTTATTACTTTCAAAATTCAGTTGAGTGTAATGACATGACTTATTTAGATACTTCATAACCGTAAGTAGGACTTTGGGATTTTTTATTCTAATAATCTCATGTCTCTTTAGGTCATACTGTGTGTGCGTGCGTGTGTATCTGTATGTGTGTGTGTGTGTTCGTGTGTGTGTGTGTGTGTGTGTGTGTGTGTGTGTGTGTGTGTGTGTGTGTGTGTGTGTGTGTGTGTGTGTGTGTGTGTGTGTGTGTGTGTGTATTTGTGTGTGTGTGTGTGTGTGTGTCTATGTGTGTGTGTGTGTGTGTGTGT
>NC_134784.1:15476938-15479438 GCF_046742065.1 Oratosquilla oratoria
ACTAGAGTCAAATCAGGGATATTAATCGGATTCATGTTAAGAGCCCTAAGGATATGCAGCAAAGTTTTTACAGGATGAGCTTAACCATATCTTTAAAACCTTTCAGGAATTAGCATATGCTTTGGGCTTTCTTATAAAATTAAGACACAAAGCCATCAAAATTATGAAAAGGAGCACAACATCTACAGACAACGACACCAGCAAGGACAAAATATTTATTTCAGTTCCTAACTCTAAATACGCACTATTGATTAGTAATTTTTTAAAGAACACCAGAATAAACTTAGTAGCATCAGCGGGAAAGAGAATTGGCGAGTTTACCAAAAATACAGAAAGTTTGCAAGAAAATAAAAGTGTTGTTTACAGAATTCCTTGTACAGGTTGTGAGAAAGTTTACATCGGTGAGACAGGACGCGGCATGGACAGAAGATTAAAGAACACAAGAGGGATGTGAAACATCACAGAACATCAAATGCCCTAGTAGTTCATATCAATGAAGAAAATCATTTGCCAAACTAGAAGGAAGCCCACGTTCTACATAGGAAAATGGGAAAAAAGAAAAGGAAAGCTTTGGAGGCAGCACACATTGCCACCGAGAAAACCACAAATTCTCGTAAGAGGTTTATGTCTTGGGCTCAAACATCCGCACAACTGGCGGTCGGCGAGTGCGGGGGGAGAACATGACCGGGATGAGGTCACACAGGGTCGTCAAATCACCATGTAAGTTGTTGACGGACTTTGATTCTTATTCTGTATTCAGTCCACTGAGGAAGGTCCAAGAGGTCGAAACGTCTGGTTCTGAATAAAGCTCCATACTCTAGCCTTAACGTTTCATTTTGCCACCACACCTCCATATATATATATATATATATATATATATATATATATATATATTTATATACATATACATATGTATATACATATATATATATACATATATATATATATATATATGTGTGTGTGTGTGTATATATATGTATATATATATATGTATATATATATATTTATACATATATAAATATATACATATATATATATATATATATATATATATATATATATAGACATTTTGACAGGTTGACGTAAGCGGAGTAGGAAACACAGGAGTCTTAGTCTTGAGTTTATTCCTGACTAGTTTCGCAGGTATGCTTTTTCAGAGGAATCTGACTACCTGCGAAAGTAGTCAGGAATAAACTCAAGACTAAGACTCCTGTGTTTCCTACTCCGCTTACGTCATATATATATATACATATATATGTATATATATATATATATATATATATATATACATATATATATATATATATATATACACATATGTATAAAACGTATGTATATATATACATATACAGATATATCTATATATATATATATATATATATATATATGTATATGTATGCATAAATATGTATATGTATGCATAAATATATATATATATATATATATATATAAATATATATATATATATATATATATATATATCCAGATACTTCGTTTTCCGGCAGACAAATACAAAATGGTTTGACTTGACATTTTGCAGACAACTTTTCAGTTGTCCGATTTTTTAATGGCACAACTTTTAAGTTGGCAGTGCGCGTTCGCTCCTAACTGCCCAACTCCTTCAACAACAACTTTGGCGTTGTTGTTGTTTCAGAACTCGATTAAGAAGATAAACTAGAATAGCAGTAAACCAGTTAGAGGGAACACAGATCAAGGAAGTAAGGCCTCTTGGCCTATAAACCAGTTAAATGCATTGATTCAGTCTAACGTAGCTAACTCCCACTGTCAGGAGGGAAGACAGGACCCCTTAGGCCGCTTTCGCACGAGCGTTTCCGTACGCTCGTTCGGGTGTGCTGCGTTTTAACTTTCAATGGGACCTTTCAAAACGCGTCGTGTGAAAAGTCCCATTGAACTCCATTGAAAGTTAAAACGCGGTGCACCCGAACGCGCGTACGGAAACGCTCGTGTAAAAGCGGCCTTACAGAGGGCTTTGCGGAGTGGAATTTATGAACCATGATCCTGGTCCGTTTCGCTAGTGGCAGGATTCGAACTGCCGTCACTTCGACCTTTGCCGCAAGTTGCGACGCTCTAAAGTTAACCAGAACAAAATAATTTATTTCTACATTAAGTTAAACGTCGTTGGGTTAACCAAAGAGGATGTTAACCCATTCAACTCCGATGACAAGATGTCTTGTCATTTGGTCAAATAAAACAAAAAATCATAAAACACCAAAATGTTTGATCAAACACCAGAAAAATATGACGTCAATCCTCGCTTCGCTGCGAGCGAAGCGAGGATTGACGTCATATTTTTCTGGTGTTTGATCAAACATTTTGGTGTTTTATGATTTTTTGTTTTATTTGACCAAATGACAAGACATCTTGTCATCGGAGTTGAATGGGTTAACCACCACTACTGTATGTGTCACGGAGGTCCTTCTCAGCCGTAGAGAACCGTCTGACGTGGGCCAGCATAAACTTATCAAATTTCATTTTTGAT
>NC_134784.1:15489438-15501938 GCF_046742065.1 Oratosquilla oratoria
CACACACACACACACACACACACACACACACACACACACACACACATACACGACTCATGGCGCAGTGCTAGCGTTCGCGCCCGCCACTACGGCGGTCCGGGTTCGAATCCTGCCAAGGGCTGAAATAATTTCAGTATCGTAGTGCTGCGAGTCGTTACTCCAACTCTTGTGGGCGGGGAGTTGGGTGTGTGTGTGCGTATAAGGTCACAGCATTACCCATAGATTGGTCATATATGAGCTCTGAGCTCTCTTCCGAGAGGGAAATAGCTGTCGACCACGAGTTCAGCACGTGATCCAAGACCATGGTGGTGAATAACACACACACACACACACACACACACACACACACACACACACACACACACACACACACACACACACACACACACACACACACACACACATATCGAATGCTGCTGTGTTGTTTCTCACATTAAATTGCGATTATTAATGCCTGCCATATGTCTTGCCTGATGTAAGAATGCATTGAAAGACCATTTGGTATATGTTCAGGCCAGTCGCATGGAAATTATTACAATATTAGATGGGAGGGAAATACTGGCTAATGGAGATGTGAATCATCAGATGGATTCACATCATTCCTCCAAGATGTATGTCCGCCTGAGTTTTAGAACGTCGAGCAAGTGTGTTACAAATGACTGCATCGGCAGGAAGCTTCTCCCATTCGTTTGCCGCACTCTCCCCCGCAGGCTGGACTGGACGACAACCAGAGAGGATGCTGTACTCAGGAGCCATAAGTTCCTCATGTTCCGCTCTTCATTTCTTGAAGAACTCGAAATCGGTGTTCCAAGAGGAACTGAGCTGAGGTAGAGGTTTCTGTTCTCTGGATCTAGTTCGACTTCGCTCTTCGTTTCTTGAAGACCTCGAACCTGTTGTCCAGAGAGAGGAACTAAGCTAGGTTAAGTTTTCTGTCTCTCTCTTTCTCTCTCTCTCTCTCTCTCTCTCTCTCTCTCTCTCTCTCTCTCTCTCTCTCTCTCTCTCTCTCTCTCTCTCTCTCTCTCTCTCTCTCTCTCTCTCTCTCTGCAGAAGGCATGATCTCTTCCTCATGAAGAAGAATTTGATTACATTCGTGTTATTTCACAAAGAACTCAATTCTGTTCTGCAAAAAAACTTGATTGAGATTGTTCTTCTTCGTGGAAATTTCAGTTCAGATTAGGTGTTTTTGTTCTTTGAAGAACCCAAATAAGGTCAAAGTTTCTCTGTTATCAGGTTTAATTTGACACAAACACACACATACACACACACACACACACACACACACACACACACACACACACACACACACACACACACACACACACACACACACACACACACACACACACACACAATCAAAAGTGATGAAATGTTTGTACTGAATACGAATCAGATGAGAAATAACTGTCTCAACCTATCAGGACGTAGATTTAATTTCCAATTGGGTAGAAACAACTTCGCCAACCGTGTAGTCACTGAATGAAATAAACTTCCTGCAGAGGCAAAGTACAGTAATACAGTTATGGTTCGAAGTTTTAAGATTCATTTAGATATAAACTTAAGAATGTGCTGGAATGCCTGTCAATCTTTTGGTCCTCTTGTTTATCAATTTCTTCGTTTAACTATCTATTCTTAGTATCTAACCTAGCTATGGACCAATAGGTCGGTATGCTCCTCCTTTGTAAACCTGTGTAAAGTTACATTAAGTCATTGTTTCATAAAGAATTCCACAAATGGAATGTTTTATAAAGAATTCAGCCTAAGATGAATTTTATAAAGGTCTTTCATAAAAACAGATCAATAAGAAAATTAACGAATAAGTAAATAATCAAAATGGATAAATGGATGAAAAATAAATGTATAAGTAAATAAGCAAAATAGATAAATAGATAGACAAATAAATGCCTTAAAATAATAGATATGATAGATTGATGAATAGATGAACAAGTAAATCGATAGAATAAGATGAAGGTTTCTCTGAGGAAGAGAAATATATTGAAGGTCAGGACCTCTCTTCCACGAAGCAATTCATTTAAGGTCAAGTCCATCGTGGTGAACTATCTTAAGGTCAGAGTTGGTTTGTTTTATGAGGAATTCTTCGAGGTTCATGGTCAATACCGAAGAGGCTTTTGTCGTTCATTGTCTGCTCAGTTTAACTTGGCGGAGCTTACTTTGCAATTAGTTACCAAGAGTTGTAATGTACCAGGCCTCTTTTTTTAGTTACCAAGAATTGTAATGCTTCTTGTACTTTGTATCAAACCTCCCTTGTTTTTTAAGAGGTAAAAGAATACAACCATACATTATAATGTATTATTGTGGACACCCAAACCTACCCCATGTGGTATTACAACTATGCTGTTGTGCTAGTGTATTTTCCATTGTATTAAAGCAAGTTTAATTACTATGAATTAATTTTTCGATACAAGACTATTGTATACAGAAATACATCAAATAATTAACATCAAAAAATTAATGATCGACAATATATATATATATATATATATATATATATATATATTTATATATATATGTGTGTGTGTGTGTGTGTGTCTGTGTGTGTGTGTGTGTGTGTGTGTGTGTGTGTGTGTGTGTGTGTGTGTGTGTGTGTGTGTGTGTGTGTGTGTGTGTGTGTATATATATATATTTATATATATTTATATATATATATATATACATATATATATGTATGTATGCATATGTATATGTGTAAATATATATGAATATTGAGGGAGCATATTCTCTTGTAGACATGTGTTGTTAAATTCGACAGCATTAAGGAGGTTGTTAATCTTAGCATTAACAGTGGAAACGAGTTCGTTAAGTCTAGATTTGATCTGAACAACACGGTTATGAGAGATAGGTTTAGACAATATATATATATATATATATATATATATATATGTTGAGACATTCTGACAGGTTGATGTAAGCGGAATAGGAAACACAGGAGTCTTGGTCTTGAGTTTATTCCTGACTAGTTTCGCAGGTATGCTTTTTCAAAGGAATATGTGTACAAACGGGCTGTGGGCATTTTATACATGGGGTGGACCTCACCACCTCTCCGAGTTGCCATAGTTGGTGGCGAATGTGAACATCACATTGTGGCTCATGTAACAATGAAGACATTTATACAATTAAATATGATAACACTAATACCAAAGAGATTAATAATAGAAAATGTAACAATAGTAATGATAACGATAAAGATAAATATTTAATTAATAATTTTAACAATAATAATAAAAATGATAATAGCGGAAATAATAACAATAGTAATAAAAACAATAATAAAAATAAAAATAATAATACTAATAACCAAGAAATAAAAATTATTAATAGTAATCATGACAATAATAGTGAAAACAATGATAATAAAAACGAAAAAATTAATTAAATGTTTAAATAGTAACAATAATAATAACAATAATAATGATAAAGATGATGAAAGTAATAATAATAAAGATGGTAATAATAAAAATAAAAATGTAATGATAAAATTATAAATATAATGATAGAAATAATACATAATAGTTATAATAACAATGATAATAATAATAGTGTTGAAAATAAATAGTAACAAATAGCATTAAAAGAATAAATCATGATAAAAAGTTGGGGCAAGGTAGCATGGAGGAACTTTAGAGTGAAAGGAAGAAAGCTGGAGAGGGTAGGCCGAAGTGGGAAAAAGGTATCTACTTAGGGTCGGGGGGTCTGGGAAGCCATTCTTGGAGGGCAAGTGTCGCGGTAGATTTTGTCCATTTCGAGTCACCAGTTCTCTTGTTTGTGTTTTTGTGGTTGGCAATGTAAAGTGATTCAATTATTTTCCGTTGTTTCTTGTGTAGTCCTTTAGCTAGAATGGTGGAACCCTCCCAGTTAGGCAAATGTCCCTCTGTGTCAATGTGGTTAACTAGAGCGTTGGTTTCTCGGTGGTGTCTAATGTCCGCTTTGTGTTCCTTGAGTCTGTTGTTAAGTCCTCTGTATGTCTCTCCGTAGTATGCACAGTCACATCCTTTGCACAAGAAACATACTGGAACAACTGAACAACGTTATTATTTCCGCTATTATCATTTTTATTATTATTGTTAAAATTATTAATTAAATATTTATCTTTATCGTTATCATTACTATTGTTACATTTTCTATTATTAATCTCTTTGGTATTAGTGTTATCATATTTAATTGTATAAATGTCTTCATTGTTACATGAGCCACAATGTGATGTTCACATTCGCCACCAACTATGGCAACTCGGAGAGGTGGTGAGGTCCACCCCATGTATAAAATGCCCACAGCCCGTTTGTACACATATTCCTTTGAAAAAGCATACCTGCGAAACTAGTCAGGAATAAACTCAAGACCAAGACTCCTGTGTTTCCTATTCCGCTTACATCAACCTGTCAGAATGTCTCAACATTTGTCTCCGAGTGGAAATGGAATCCAGGAAGTCATAAGGTCCGAGTTCGTGCTACAAATGAAGCTGACGAGCATTCTAAACAGAGACGCCTTCCTCAAGGACTGTCTTGAAGAACTGGTTCTTCCAAGATCAGCCCCACACCACCTCCATCACCCCAACAAACCCTTCAGCGACACAGCCAGAGAATACCTGAAGGAAGCTAGAGAAACTCTCAAACACGAAGCCGAAGTTGTCAGAAACAAGCTCCAGAACTACCCACTTCCCCCAGAACTCATTGAAGAACTCAAGAAGAAAAAGCAACAACAGAAGGTGGAACTTGAGGAAACTGCTACGACTGTGCAACACAAGCAAATGGAAAGAAGTGGGTAGACAGAATCTCATCAACAACCTTTCCGACTACAACCCCACACACACCCAAATGGAAGCCCTCTCCCTTGGTCTAAAATTCAGCACCAACATAAACCCAAAGAAATTGAACGACTACATAGGGAAGAACTACAACTGGAAGGACAGCGACATCGAGTCCGGCTTCAAACAAGGTGTTCTATTATGCTGTTCCATTGCAGCCAGGGACAACAGCAAGACCATCCCCAGGAGATACGTTCGCGCCCTTCAAGAACTCCTTGACAATGACGACATCATCATCACGACCGCCGACAAAGGAGGTGGCGTTGTCATCATGAACAAGAGGGTCTACACCAACAAAATGGAACGTTTACTCTCTGACCAATCCACATATTGTAAACAAAGGGACGGTACAGCCAGCAAAGAAGCGAAGAAGTTCAACACCGACATCAGAAAAATCCTCAAAAGAACCGAAAAGGGAAAAAGACTCCTCTACCTCCTAGAGGAAGACCCAACAATCCCATCCATGAAAGGACTTCCGAAAATCCACAAACAGGACATTCCCCTCCGACCTATAACTTCTGGCATAGGTAGCGCACCACATAGGCTGGCCAAGCTATTAGCCAAACCTCTTTCATCCTCCTTAGGTAGCATTAGCGGAACACACCTTAGAAACTCCTCCGACCTAATAGACAGACTCAACACACTTGACTTCACAGACCAACGCCTGATAAGCTTTGACATCACTTCCCTCTACACAAACGTAACAATAGACGGTGCCCTTCGGGCTGTTAAAGAAACAGTACAACACATTGACACCGACAACTTACCCATCAACAAGCGTGACTACTTGGAGTTGGTGGATAAGTGCATAAAATTTGGTTCCTTTGTTTTTAACAAGCAAGAATACAGACAACATGAGGGGCTTCCAATGGGGTCTCCATTGAGTGCGGTGGCAGCATCGCTCTACATGGAGACTCTGGAAAGGGACCACCTTCTGCATATCGTCCCAGCTAACTCCAGGTGGTACCGTTATGTTGATGACATCCTCTTCATTTCACACAAAACAAACAACACAAGAAACATACTGGAACAACTGAACAACGTGGACAAAAGAATTAAATTCACAGTAGAGGAAGAGACCAACGGTTCCCTACCTTTCCTAGACGCTATCGTCATCAGATCGGACAGCAGCGCTAGGTTCAAGGTATACCGTAAACCGACAAACAAAGACGACTTCATCCACTATTTTAGCGCACACGACGAGAAGACCAAATCAGGGGTTATCATTGGGTTTTACCTTAGGGCTCTTAGAATATGCAGCGAAGAGTATTTACAAGAGGAAATTGAATACGTAACCGCTGCGTTCAGGAACCTAAGGTACCCAGAGGGCATGTTAGGGACGTCACTACGGAAAGCCATTAAAATCAGACAGAGGAAAGGATGTGAAGAGAGGACAAATTTACGATACCTTGTGGTTCCTAACTCTGGCCTCTCTCACATGCTTTCCAAAACATTGAGACAGACAGGACTCATCATAGTAAATGACACAGGGAAGAAAATAGGACACTTGACCACCAACAGAACCAAGACGAACCGTGACAATAGCATCGTTTACAAAATTCCCTGCAAAGGATGTGACTGTGCATACTACGGAGAGACATACAGAGGACTTAACAACAGACTCAAGGAACACAAAGCGGACATTAGACACCACCGAGAAACCAACGCTCTAGTTAACCACATTGACACAGAGGGACATTTGCCTAACTGGGAGGGTTCCACCATTCTAGCTAAAGGACTACACAAGAAACAACGGAAAATAATTGAATCACTTTACATTGCCAACCACAAAAACACAAACAAGAGAACTGGTGACTCGAAATGGACAAAATCTACCGCGACACTTGCCCTCCAAGAATGGCTTCCCAGACCCCCCGACCCTAAGTAGATACCTTTTTCCCACTTCGGCCTACCCTCTCCAGCTTTCTTCCTTTCACTCTAAAGTTCCTCCATGCTACCTTGCCCCAACTTTTTATCATGATTTATTCTTTTAATGCTATTTGTTACTATTTATTTTCAACACTATTATTATTATCATTGTTATTATAACTATTATGTATTATTTCTATCATTATATTTATAATTTTATCATTACATTTTTATTTTTATTATTACCATCTTTATTATTATTACTTTCATCATCTTTATCATTATTATTGTTATTATTATTGTTACTATTTAAACATTTAATTATTTTTTCGTTTTTATTATCATTGTTTTCACTATTATTGTCATGATTACTATTAATAATTTTTATTTCTTGGTTATTAGTATTATTATTTTTATTTTTATTATTGTTTTTATTACTATTGTTATTATTTCCGCTATTATCATTTTTATTATTATTGTTAAAATTATTAATTAAATATTTATCTTTATCGTTATCATTACTATTGTTACATTTTCTATTATTAATCTCTTTGGTATTAGTGTTATCATATTTAATTGTATAAATGTCTTCATTGTTACATGAGCCACAATGTGATGTTCACATTCGCCACCAACTATGGCAACTCGGAGAGGTGGTGAGGTCCACCCCATGTATAAAATGCCCACAGCCCGTTTGTACACATATTCCTTTGAAAAAGCATACCTGCGAAACTAGTCAGGAATAAACTCAAGACCAAGACTCCTGTGTTTCCTATTCCGCTTACATCATATATATATATATATATATATATATATATATATATATATATATATATATATATATATATATATCACGATCGAGACTGGCAAGGGGCTCGAAGGAAACATACGGTAACTCATACGTAGTGAAGCCAAGGATTCGAACTCAGCTCAGACGTAACAAGTGAACAGGGACTTAAACCACTGCGCAGTGTTTTAAGTCACTGTTCACTTGTTACGTCTGAGCTGGATTCGAGTCCTTGGTTTCACTGCGTATGAGTTTCCGTATATGTTTCCATCGAGCTCCTTGCCAGTCTCGACCGTGATGACATGGAATTAAAGTGAAAAATTAATGTGTAATGGGGACCATTCAGTGTGTGTGTGTGTATATATATATATATATATATGTATATATATATATATATATATAATATTTTTATTTATTCAATTATTTATTCGTTTTATTCATTTATTTTTATTCATTTATTTATCTATTTATTAATTTATTTATTATTTATTAAATAAAACTAAACCCATGGCAATAAGTTGCAGTAACACGACGGCAAGAAAACGTGAGCACACGTCCGCTTGCCACCCACACGTTGTAATAAAGTGCACAACCACCAACCAAACCCATGGCGACTTTTCGCCTTTCAAGTCCTTCCGGGCCATTTGCCCTGCGCCCACTCACTCCCCCCCGCCGCCGACGCGCGTTCCTAAGTACTTCTCCGCAATTGCTGGGTCCATTTCCGGCAAACTCGTATGCAAGTATGTATGTATATATGTATATATGTATGTATGTATGTATGTATGTGTGTGTGTGTTTATGCATATATTTTTGTATTCATGTATTCATGTGTACATGTGTGCGTGTATGTATGTACGTTTGTATGTATATATCTATGTTTGTGTGTATGTATGTAGAGATGAATGTATGAACGTATGCATGTATGTATGTATGTATGTATGTATGTATGTATGTATGTATATATTTATTTATGTATGCATGTATGTACATATGTATGTATGTATACATATATGTATGTAGGTAAGTAGGTACGTATATATGTGTATACATATATTTTTATTTATGTAGCCTATGTATGTATATATGTTGAGACATTCTGACAGGTTGACTCCGCGTATATAAATATGTATGTATGTGTATATATATATATATATATATGTGTGTGTGTGTGTGTGTGTGTGTGTGTGTGTGTGTGTGTGTGTGTGTGTGTGTGTGTGTGTGTGTGTGTGTGTGTGTGTGTGTGTGTGTGTGTGTGTGTGTGTGTGTGTGTGTGTGTGTGTGTGTGTGTGTGTGTGTGTGTGTGTGTGTGTGTGTGTGTGTGTGTGTGTGTGGGTGTGGGTGTGGGTGTGGGTGTGGGTGTCTATGTATGTACCTACGTATGTTTGTATGAACCTTTCCTTCTTTCGATGTTCATTATCCTCTTGTTGCGTGGTCCACCTCCGCCCTGCCCTTGGCACGAAATTATGTGTTTACTCAAATTTGAGGTCATAAGTCTTTGTAAACAATGGCTGACGCATTTGCTGATGTGGCGTGGTAGGCTTCGACTTTGCCACTGGATCTGGCTTTCTGAGCACATAAAGCAAAGAACAAGAGGACATAAGAATGGAGGAGACTGCAAGAGACCATAAGGCCTACACTAGAAAGTTCCATGTCCCTTATCACCTGTCATCCCTATCCATAAAATTATCTAATCTTTTCTTCAAACAACGCATTGTTTCAGCGCTCACTACTAAATGGTTACTAAGTCTATAACATTCTTTATCCATTCTGTTAGTAAGCCATTTCTTGCCTGTTTCCTTCTTAAACCCAATTCAAATTCATTACTACGAGTCCTACCCTGTTGTCTTAATATGATTAACTTTCCTACATCACCCATGTTAAAGCACTTGATCCATTTGAACACCTATATTAGATCACCCCGCACTCTTATTCTTTCCAGAGAGTGTAAGTTAAGGTGAGTAAGCCTGTCTTCGTAAGGTAAATTTCTGAACCCATCTATCATTCTCCTCTGTACTGATTCAAGTGAATTAATATCCATTCTGTAGGTCGGAGACCAAAACTGTACCGCATAGTCAAGGATGAGGGGAAAAGATTCTTCCCAAAGCTGAAGAACCTCGCTTTTTGTTTACTAGAACAAAGTTAATAAATCGGTTCCTCTCCCCTCTCTTCTCCCCTATCCCCCTCTCCCCTGCTCATTTCCTCTACCCTATCCCCTCTCCCCCTCTCTCCTCGCTTCTCCTCTCCTCCTATCCTCCCTCTCCCCTCCCTTCTCCCTCCTCACCTCCCCTTTCCCCTTCTCTTCCCCTCTCTCTTCGCTTTCCCTCTCCACCTATCCCCCTCTCCCCTCCCTTTCCCCTTTCTCCCTCCCCCTCTCTTTGAGCTTCCTCTCTTCCCCTATACCCCTCTCCCCCTTATACCCCATTTTCCCTTTCCCCAGCAGCAGCATTGGCTTCAGTCCGAAGGGAACAGACACTGCAAGTTGAAACTTTATTGTACAACTTTTGCAATTTTACCTTTTTTGTCATGTTATTTTATTCAGAGGGTTTTATTATTATTTTTTTTTCGCGTTGCAATACTTGGCATAATTGAGTAGAGTCATAGACCTATTTCATTTATTTGTTTATTTATTTTATTTGTTTATTTATTTTATTGATCTATTTCTCTATTTGTTATCAATAGCTAGCTACCAAAACCCTAGTATCGCTGGAATGACTTGGTATCAAACCAGAGACTGTACTGTGAGACTCAGTCTAGGGCCAGTTGCCTTCAGCATAATTCGTGAACGTCAACCCCGGCTCTATTGTGGGCATCTTGTGGCACGGCGTTTCGTTGACGTTGGTCCCACTCGCAGGGTTCCTGTTTCCACCAAGAAACATCCCTCGATAGATGAGACGAAGGAAGGGCACGTTCGCCCGCAGGAATTCATGGTCGAAGCAAGTGGATCGAACGTGTCGAGCGCTGTTTGGAGGAGTGGAAAGGAAAGAAGGAAGGAAGGAAGGGAGGGAGGAAGGAAGGGTGTCTGCATGGGAGATCGCTCCTCGGAGAGAGACCGTGAAGCGGACTGGCGCCGGCGTGTGAATGAACCAAAGCGTTTCCTGGTGTATGCCATCAGCCAATGATGATGATGACAATCCCCGATATCCACAACTGCCTTCCACATACTTTTATTCCCTCCCTCTTCCACTGTGCCCAAGACATCCTAGTATTACTTCGTCAACACTATCCAATAACAATGATTATGATAATAACAATGATAATAACAGTATGAACACCTGTAAAAGTAAATGGAGTACATTAAAGTAGAATAAAATAAATCAAAATAAAAACATAGATAAAGAAGAAAATAGGTTTAAGAAGGAAACTGGCAAGGACTGGGCTGCCAACATATTGGTTAACGAAGAGAATAGATTTGGTAACGATGTACTGAGCTCTGAAACAATTGTTTGTTTTAAGAGAAGATGAGATAACTTTATGGATAGAGATGACAGGTGGTTAGGGACATGGAACTGCCTAGTGTAGGCTTCATTGTCTCTTGCAGTCTCCTCCATTCTTATGTTCTTAAAAGAAAGAGATGAAAATAAATAAACAGAAAGGAGAAGAGTCCTGTTGCTCTCTGTCTGACGCCTTGGCGCCGGCGACGCCTCAGGGAACAGTCACTCCTCGGCTGGCACCACGAAATGGCGACAAATCTTTTCCTTTAAGCGGATGAAAGCAAGCATGGATCCATCCATGTATGCATGTAAGTTTATATAAATTCATGTTTGGATGTATGTATGCATGCGTGTATGCATATAAGTATGTATGAGTATGCATATATATATGTATCTATAATTGTGCATGTATGTGTTTGTATATGTATGTATGTGTTCGTATGTCTGTATCTGTGTGTGCATATAGATATATGTATATATGTGTGTGTTCGTATGTCTGTGCATATGTGTGAATATAGGTGTATATATGTATCTTTGTATGTATATGTGCATTTTTTCTATTCATTTACTTATTTATTTTTTTGCAGAAACCACAGCCTTCTTTATTTTCCCTGTAGTTTCTGCAAAATTGTCAACCATGCGCTTATTGTGATTATTGTTGCATATGTATGTACGTACGTATGTATGTATGTATGTATGTATGTATGTATGTATGTATGTATGCATGTATGTATGTATCTATGTATATATATATATCTGTATGTATGCATCTGTGTATACATATGTTTGTGCGCATGTCAGTATGTATGTTGTAGTATGTATGCATGTATGTATATACGTGCGCATGTCTGTATGCACGTAGGTGCAATTGTACATGTATGCATGTATGTATGGATAGATGGACGATGTATGTCTTAGCACAGAAAAATCCACATCCGGTTTGCCTGCAACGCACCCGTTTTCGTCTTCTCCGCCTCCTCATCCATCCTCATCCATCCTCATCCTCCTCCTCCTCCTCCTCCTTCTCCTCCTCTTTATCTTCCCCTCTATTTTCCTCCACATGATCCTTCTCCTTTTTATTATTCTCCTTATCCTCCTCCTTATTCTCCTTCTTATCTTCTGTCTCTTCCTCTTCCTTCTTGTCCTCCTCCTTATTTTTCTTATCCTCCTTATGCTCCACTTTATTGTCCTCCTCCTTCTCCTCCTCCCTCTTCTTCTTTTCCTCCTCCTTCTCCTCCTCCTCCTTCTCCGTTTTATTCTTCCCCTTATCCTCCTCATTCTTCTTCCTATCTCCTCCTTATCCTCTTTCTTATCCTCTACCTCCTCATCATCTTCGTTCCGCTCCTGCTCTTCTTCCTCCTCTTTCTTTCCTCTCCTCCTCTTGTTTTCTTTATCTTTTTAACTCACGTGTCGTCCTTCTCCTTCTTTTTTATTCATTTTTTCTTCATTTCCCCCTTTTCGCTTTTGTCTTGTCGTTATTCTTTTATTGTTTACCTTCGCACTTCTCTGCCCTCACAAAACAGTGGGCCAATTCTAAAGTTTCTGCACGTCTTGGCTCTCTCTCTCTCTCTCTCTCTCTCTCTCTCTCTCTCTC
>NC_134784.1:15506938-15509438 GCF_046742065.1 Oratosquilla oratoria
ACTAAACCTTCATACATAGTACATAGTACAAGGACATAGCCATGTACTTGAAAAGACTTCAACCTCTCATGGCGTCTACTCTGACCATTTTCACTCTTTCACTACTGATGTCCTAATTAATATGCAACTCAGAAAGTCATTCATTCACTCCAGTAATTTTCCTCTTAAGATCTCCCATATCTTCTATTAAATTTCATGATACTTTTTGTCAGATAATTCATCAAATGTTTTCTCTGGATCCAAGCAAACATGGTCCGGCCAACCATCCCTCTTTTGCAGACCATTGATCATTCTTGAGGAAAAAGTCAGTCAATTGGAAACACATGATCTTCCTTTTCTAAAACAGAATTGCTTGTATGTATACATGTGTGCGTGTGTGAATGTGTGCATGTGTATGTGTGTATATCAGTGTACAGGCTGTGTTTCTGTGTAGCGTATATGTAAATACAGTAATACTATTACATGTGTGCGTGGTTGGGTAACTGAATATATATGTACATTCATGCGTGCGTGCGTGTGTGCGTGTGTGTGTGTGTGTGTGTGTGTGTGTGTGTGTGTGTGTGTGTGTGTGTGTGTGTGTGTGTGTGTGTGTGTGTGTGTGTGTGTGTGTGTGTGTGTGTTTGTGTGTGTGTGTGTGTGTGTGTGTGTGTGTGTGTGTGTGTGTGTGTGTGTGTGTGTGTGTGTGTGTGTGTGTGTGTGTGTGTGTGTGTGTGTGTGTGCATGTGTGTGAGAGAGTTAGATTGGGTTAAGCAAAGCCCTTGATTAGTTGTTATCATTACTCACTAAGATTGTATCTCCGCTTACCAACCAATTAAACTGCCTCGTTCCGTCGAATATTCAAACTCGAAACAATTTGAGATGATAAGATCGAAACAATTCGAGATAAATTCTCGTACAGTTGGCACTACTAATGCCGTGAATACTGCTATGTTCGTTTCACATTTATCGACTTCTCGCCGTGCATCGTCCACGGCACGACGTCGTGCACATGAATCAAACTTGATTTCACCATGCCTTCAGTATGGAAATGTAATAAAGCTCGTTTCACACGTATCAACTTTTCGCCGTGCGCCATCCACGACACGACGTCGTGCTCTCAAGTAACCTATAGGTGTCAATGGACGCTTTCACTCGTGGTCGTGACGTGTAAAAGCGTCCGTAGACACCATGGTTACTTGAGAGCAAGGCGTCGTGTCGTGGACGGCGCACGGCGAAAAATCGATACGTGTGAAACGAGCCTTAAAGTACGTTTTACTCGGTACGATTACCACCTCAACGATAATCGCTTGACGATCATCGTTGGGGCATGAACGATCATTATTGAGCGACAATCGCAGTGAGTAAAACGTTCCTTCACCCTTCTCGTTCAATAACGAGCTATTGGACAGCTTTTCTGATCGTTTGCGTGAGTCCATAATTGGCTCGAGGTTATTGCGTAATACGTTAGACATTATCTAGGCTTACCAACACGCAAGATATCAATATATCATTCTAATCTTGAGAATGAAAAATCTTGAATGTTTCTAATTTGATACAGTGGGTGGTTGGGTATGAGAGACAGTGATAGCTTCATTAACTTCGATATACAGGTAGATACCATTTGCACCCAGGAGGAAGAGGAAGGAGAAGTGAAGGAGGAGGAGGAGGAGGAAGAAAAAGAGGAGGAGAAGGGGAAGTGTATCGTGGGATAACACGTGTTGAAAAAAATCGTCTGGTGATAATTAGAAAAATGCTCAAAATTATACTTGATTGTTCATATATTCCAGTGGTTCCCAGAAGACCCGTATGCCCCCCCAGCCTTTTTTTTTTTATTTATATAAAGATATATATTATATATATAATTTGATGTTATATATAAAAAACGGTTTAGGGTGGGTGACTGATAGAAATATACTTTGCACGTATGCAATGGCAGATACTTGTTCTTGGAATGATTTCTTTATTCTTGTCGAACAATGATCTTTTTATCAGATGATTTCACAACCCGCACCACTTTCTATTCACCTCATGCCTCCCTGGAGAGTGGCGTCCCCCTAGTATGGTAAACACTGATATATCTAGTATTCTGAGTTAGAATCTGATATGAGAACTCCACAAATACATCTTTAGTTTTAAGCTATCTACCATATACCTACAGTATATACTGTAGTTCGGAGGCTGTAAAGATCTGCAACTCAAGAGCACTTGAGTGTTGGTTATCTTTACAAGTTAATATTTGGGATGGCTGATCTTAACAAGCTTAAAGTAACCTTACCTTATCTAAATGATCGTCACTGTTGAGGCGATTTACAAGCTCATTTTAGGAGTTGCTACTCTTTACAAGATAATATGTGGAGTAGCTAATCTTTGCATAGATACTCTGGGGTTGCTGATTTTTACAATGTCCCTGTAAATCTGATACTTGCCAACAAAATTCTATTAACACAACAACAAAAATACATTTACATAGATTAGACATACTGTATGGTGGGCCAGGAACGGATGTGTGGTAATGATAGGA
>NC_134784.1:15519438-15541938 GCF_046742065.1 Oratosquilla oratoria
GTAGTGATACACTCAATATTTTGCTAGCTAATTACAATAAATATACCTAACCTAGAACTATATGAAAACATAGCATAAATGAAAAGGAATAGAGAGGAAAAATATATACAGAAGAAATATCGTTCGTATGGTAGTCTTTAACGGTCTCCTTAGGGAAGTTGACTTGTGGAGCTGACCGATGGGCGTTTGTCCTGGTTGTGAGGTCGATCTCCCTTATTATCGTGGGAAGGTCAGGTTTTCTGGTGGCCCAGTAATACACTACTCCTAAAATGTGTGCTCGCGTTCGCGTGCATGGTGTAACGTGCTGTGACGTGCCATAATAATAGTAATGATACTAATAATTAATTCTTGTAGTCTGTAATAATAATAATAATAATAATGATAATAATAATGATAATGATAATGATAATAATAATAAAAATAATAATGATAATAATAATGATGATGATGATGTTGATGATGATGATGATGATGATGATGATGATGATGATGATGATGATGATGATGATGATGATGATAATAATAATAATAATAATGATAATGATAATAATAGTAATAATAATAATAATAATAATAATAATAATAATAATAATAATAATAATAATAATAATAATAATAATAATAATATAATGACGATGTTATCAATGATACATACATACATACACACATACCTATACCAGAGGCTTTTTCCCCATTACAAGGGAGGTAGCCAAAAAACAAAGGCATAAAAACCACTCCCACCCATTCCATCCCTAATACAGTCCACTCCCCTACACCCTCTACCCTCCCTCTTATCTTGTCACCTCCTGGATGACGGGTCATCCCTGCATCTTGTCCACTGCCCTGGGTCAGAAGCAGTGACTCAAGACACAGCACATTCACAGCAAACCGCTTCATTAAATCGGCGACCCCCCTCTCCGTCCCCTCATGCAAAAAAAAAAGGAGGAGACGGGGAGAAATCCCTTCGGGCTGCGTCAAATTTTTCTCATACATACTACCTCACTCCCTATCCCCCCATCCATTCCATCTCATGCATCACAGCATCATCCATATACAACCATTTTCCATTCACCCCTGTCTTCTATCCTCTCCCGTCCTTCCTCAACAGACATTCCCCTCTTCCCCAAAGCCCCTTTCATCCTATCCATCCATCTCATCCTAGGTCGCCCCCTCATGTTCACTCCCTCCACATCTGCCTTCCATACCTCTTTTACTAGTCTTTCTTCACTCATTCTTTCCATGTGTCCAAACCATCCCAATACTCTTTCATCCACCCTATCTCCCAACTCCCTTACCACCCCTGTTCTCCTCCTCACCTCCTCATTTCTCATTCTACCCAGCCTAGTAACCCCCATCATACTTCTCAGACACCTCATCTCAAACACATTCAAACTCCTTCTCTCTTCCTCTCTTACATTCTATGTTTCTGCCCCATACAGTGCTGTTGCCACAATCCCTCCTTCATACAATCTCCTCTTAGCATCCATTCCCAAATGTCTTTTTCTCATCACACTTTTTAATCCACCAAGGCTTCTCTCAATCTACATTCTACCTCTACCCCCACTTCACCTTTTCCTGCCACATTCGCACCCAAGTATCTAAAACTATCCACTTCCTCCAGTCTCTCCCTTAATGCTCACTTCCAGTCTACTGCCACTTTCACCCCTTGTACATCTCATCACCTTACTTTTACCCACATTTATCTTCAACTTTCTTCTTTCACACACTCTCCCAAACTCTGACACTAACTTCCTCAATCCCTCCTCTGATCCTGCCACAAGCGCAGTGTCATCCGCAAACAACAGCTGGCTTACCTCCCACTTTTCTCCATTTTCTTTAACCATCTCCAATCCCTGACCCACCACCCTTGTATTTACCTCTCGCACCACCCCATCCATGTATAAGTTGAACAGCCAGGGCGACATAACACATCCCTGACGAAGTCCCACCTTTACCTCGAACCACTCACTCTCTCCATTTCTAATCTTGACACATGCTCTACTACTCTCATAAAAACTCCTGACATCTCCTGAAAGCTTTCCTCCTATTCTGTATATCTGCAAAACCTTCCACGGTGCCTTCCTGTCTTCTGTGTCATAATCCTTTTCCAGATCAATTAAAGCCCAAAAAACATCCTTCCCCTTTCCTATAGCTTTCTCACATATCTGTCTTACCACAAAGATCTGATCTACGCAACCTCTACCTGTCCTAGATCCACACTGTTTATCACCAATTACTCCCTCTGTTCCTCTCCTAATCCTCTTAATTAAGATCCTCCCATAAGCCTTCCCAACTACATTTAACAAGCTAATCCCTCTAAAACTACTACACTCACACTTATCCCCTTTTCCTTTGTAGAGTGGAACTATACAGGCACTCCTCCAGTCTTCCGGCACTCTACCCTCTCTCCAACAAACATTAAATAACCTCACCAGCCAGTCCACCATCACTGTATCTCCTTTCTTCAGACATTCTGCACGGCATCCATCTAGACCAGGTGCCTTACTTCCTCTCATCATCTTAACAACTGCCTTCACTTCATCCTTCCTTATTTCTTCTCCATTTTCCTCACTCATCACTCTCATTTTCTTAGCACTTCCCACTGCAACTATCTTTCCCTCCCTATCCTCCTTCACATTTAGCAACTCCCTAAAATACTCTCCCCATCTTCCCCTTACTGCCCTCTCTTCCATTATCATTTCTCCATCTGCACCTTTTAACTTTTTTTCTCTACTTGTTTCGCCTCCTCTTCCTCTCTTAATTTCTTTCCAAAACATTTTTTTATTACTTTCAAAATTTTCTGTCATACTCTTACTCCACTTCACATCTGCTCTTCTCTTTGCCTCTTTTACCTTGTACTTCTTTTCTCTTTTCTTTGTACCTCTCATATGACTCCCTCGTCCTATTTTGTAACCAATCTGTGAAAACTCGCTTCTTCTCTTCTGCAACCTTCTTTGTTTCCTCTTCCCACCACTCACTACCCTTCCTTCCATTTCCTCCCATCCTTCTTGTTCCATACACCATCCTTGCACACTTTGTGACTCCCTCCTTGAACCATCCCAATTCCTCTTCCACTCCTAGTTCTACTCTATCCTTCACTCCCTCCCACTCCTTTCTCAGCTTCTTCTTGTACTCCTTCTTTTCCTTCTCATTTAAAGAATTTACCCTAAGCATCTCCCTACCTTTTGTCCTTTTCCTCTTTCTCCATCTATCCTCCACTCTCAACTTGCCTTCCACCAAAAAATTATCTGATATTCCTCCACTCTCTCCCGTTAGAACATGTACATCCTTAACTCTTCCTATTATACTCCTGTCTACCACTACGTAGTCCATTAACGCTCTATCTACCACCCTTCCATCCACCACCCACTTCCATGTGTACTTATGCTTGACTTTCTTCCGGAACACTGTATTTGTTATCATCAACTCTCTAGACATATTTCCACCATCAACTCTTCACTACGATTCTTTCCTGGAACTCCACATTTCCCAACCACTCCATCAATTGGTCCATTTCCTACCCTAGCATTAAGGTCTCCTTATACCACTACATTGACGTTCCCCCCTAATCCCTCTATGCATTCATTTAAATCTATTCAAAATGCCTCCCTTTCTTCTACACTCTTCTCACTACCAGGCCCATATGCATTTACAAAAATCCACATCTCCTTTCCCAGTTTCACCTTCATCCACATTAACCTTAAAGAAACCTCCTTCCACTCCACTACATGTTTATCTATCTCTTCACTTACTAGTATAGCCACCCCTTCTCTCCCTCGCCCTCTCTTCACTCCTGATAACCTCCCACTTACACTCCCAAACTTACACTCGCCCTTCCCTTTCAGCTTAGTTTCACTCAAAGCCAACACATCCATCTTTCTTCTCACAAACATACTACCTATCTCTTCCCTTTTACTCTCATCTGTACCACATCCACGCACATTAAAAGACCCAAACCTTAGGGTGCTGGTTGGAAAACTCCTAGACCCTCTTATGCCTTTACTTTTTTTAGGAATGTCCCCTGTGGGGCTACAGGGAGAAGGATGCCTGGTCCCAATCCCCGTCCCGTTTTTCTCGCCTCTTACGATCCAAGTGGGAATACTTGGTGGCAGCATTCTTTTCCCCCCACCACAGGGTAGGCGAAACAAGGAAATGAAATTCAGAGAAATGGTACAGGACAGCAACAAGGGGTTGGGGGACAGCATAACGGAGGGACAGTAGCAGTATAATAAAAGTTTCATCATTTCTCTGTGAGCAGAGTACTCCTCTATCACAAGCAAAATGATGTGTGGCTCTGGTCTGTATGGGTGCCCCATATAGACCCTAAAGTATCAACTGCATGCAACTTTGCCATAACAACATGCAGCCAATACCCCAGATGGGGATATTATTAATAATAATGCTAATAATAACGATAATGATAATATAATTATAACTATAACGAATAATAATGATAATTAATGCATCTATAAACCAAGGGACTATTCCCCTTACTAAGGGAGGTAGTTCGCCAAGTCAGAGACACGCACCCACTCCCACCCATTCCACTCCCATCCACCTCCCACTCTCACCCATTCCACTCTCATCTACCTCCCAATGTTCACCCATTCCACTCCTATCCACAATCCATTACTCAACCATTCCACTCCCACTCCCATCCATTGTTAACCATAACGAGTAGCCAAACACACAACTAGACAGACTCTCCCACTTAGCTAGTCATGGTATTTGAGTTCCCACGGAGATTTGGCTAGTAATTATATCAAGTGACTCGTCAATGACACCCGTCCCCACCTGGCTGAAAGGGATAAAGGTGCCTAATCTCTAAATGGATAACACCAGGCCATTTTATTCAGAGAAAAATAATCCCGAAGACCGCAAATATTAAAAATTAGCATTCTAAGAGGTGTTCTAGTTACTAGTTAGTTAAAGGAAATGTTTTTCCTACTATAAAGAAATTCATTGATCGTAGCTATATACAGAAATCGGCTAGAGACACCGATTGCAACATTTATGTACACATTCTGGACAAAAACCTTTGGTAATAGAACATATTTTATATGTGATTGCTATGGATTATTTACACAAACAAAATATACATGACAATTGCTGAAAAGGAATAGTATTTACAAAAATTTATATATAATATATATATATATATATATATATATATATATATGTTGCTGCAGGTGAAGGGATGACTTTAACAAATCCTGCCGCACAAGGTTTTCGCTCACTATAACATTTTATCATTCAACTGATTTTTTTTTTCTCACCTGAACCAAATCGCCTGGCTATTTCATTCATGTCCGGGTTTCCCCCACCCCACACCACTCAAATGAATAAAATCGTCTGGCGTCAGCCAGAATAGAATATCTAAAGCTCAACAGTGGCTCCAGTGGGTTAACCACAAAAGTATACTTTATCAGTTGATGATGGCGATTAAATTTATCGAAGAGGATTAACTAAACCGGGATAAAGGGTTAACTTAACCGACCTAGGATTAGCTTAACCGAGTTATGGATTTAACTGGACCGAGATATGGAATAACTTAACATATTTAAGGGGTTAATTAGGCCGAAGTATGGGTTAAGCTAATCGAGCTACGGGGTTAATTTAATTGATCCAGGGGGTAAAGTTAATCAAGCTATGGGGTTGATTTAATCGAGCCAGGGGGTGAAGTCAATCAAGCTAAGATGTAAATCAAACCGAACGAAAATGTTGATTGAGTGAAAAGGATTAACTTAACCGAGTTATTGCCACTCTAACTGCCTTTACTGCATTGCGACACGCGTGGGAGGACGTGGCCGGCTGCCGCCTCTGGGAGATGCAGCGTACAGCTTCTCATTTAAGTCCGTCTACCAAACGAACCGAAATCATCTCCGTCGAGGCACCAAGATGCTTCGTTTACGCCTACCAAGAGGAGCTGAAGTTAAGTTGTCAAGATTAGGCCCTGTTCAAACTAGCACTTTGAACCGCACGGAAACCGCAGCGGAACCGCATAGTTAAGGAAAACCCGCGCGGTTGTGTATGGCCGCCTCCATCGGCTTACACTGTAAAACCGCCTCAGTTGAAACCGGTAATGTGAACGGGGTCTTAAGCCCTTTAAGATTCGGGCGTTTTTTTCTCTCGGCTGAATAGATTCGTTTGGTGACAGAAAAACTTCTGTTTATTTCATTTATATCTATAATTAAATTGTATTTATATTTTCATTTATATTTATGTTTCAATTTATATTCATATATTTATATATATTTATATTTGTATTTATATTTATATTTATATTTATATTTATATTCATATTTATATTTATATTTATATTTATATTTATATATTCATATTTATATTCATATTTATATTCATATTTATATTCATATTTATATCTATATTTATATCTATATTTGTATTCATATTTATATTTATATTTATATGATCGTCACAGCAACATTTTTGGGTTTCCCACAACATCTTTACACCATTTAGACTTAACACATACAATTACTCTTGCTGCACCCCAAAAACTGTTAATTGATATTTTCATTGTAATAATTTATTATATGCTTCTGCTCGACCACCCGCGAGTTCTTTCTCCATGGTGGTGGGAACGTGGAGTCGGTTGTGTAAATGTATTACACCGTCAGCCTTGCCCCAAAAGAAACATTCCTCTGAAAAATCTTAGATCGAAACCGATCAGGAAAAAACTCGGAACTAGACTCATGTCTTATTTTTTCCACATTTTTTTTCAACTTGTCACAATTCCTCAACTGAAAAACACACACATGTATTGATTTGTTCAAAGAGGTGACCAGTATGTGTTTATTTTCAGACCGAACTCTTTGTTGTCAGAGAATAGGTTTCGTGTGGATAGATGAATTAGAAAGAGTCAGATCAGCGGTGCTTGAACTTGGGACTTGGGGTTCTGGTGTTCTGGGCTATTTAGGGGTTCCCAGCACGTTCCAAAAGTACTCTATCTCTTGGTACTCTCATTGAGTACACTATCATCTGGTACTCTTATCTGGTAAGGCCAAGCTCGCTAAAGGACGTGATACCGTCGCCAATGACATGTGATGTCTGATGTCCATGTAGATGAAGATGTGACTGGTATTGTGAAGGAGGCATTGAGTATGTCTTCTGTTCACTATTAGGGAACTGGTTCAATAATTCAGCTTCGCCAGTCACATGTGATGTTTAATGTGCAAGTAGATGGAGATATGACTGGTATTGTAAAACAGATATTAGGTATGTCTTGTGTGTACTGTCAGGGAAGAACTGTAGATTCAATAAGAACATAAGAATGAAGGAGACTGCAAGAGACCATAAGGACTACACTAGGCAGTTCCATGTCCATTACCACCTGTTATCCCCATCGATAAAGTTGCCTAACCTTTTCTTAAAGCAACCCATATTTTCAGCGCTCACTACATAGTTACTAGGTCTATTCCATTCGATGATCACTCTATTGTTAAACCAGTTCTTGCATTTTCCCTTCTTTAATCTAAACTTGTTCAATTCAAATCCATTACTGCAAGTCCTGCCCTGTTGTCTTAATATGATGACCTTGCCTGCATCACCCTTGTTAAAGCAAAAGGATCTACCTCGTGGATGCAGAACTATTTTATTCAGTGTTCACACGATCCCCTTCGTTCAGCAGTGGACTCGAAAAGGCTGATTGATTAATAGATTGACTGCATTGATATTTTTGTTGAGAAAGAATATCACTTTTATTGTAAGGGAACTTATATATTTAGAAAGATACCAAGGGAAGACATAGTTGTATAGTTTTGGCATATCGTGGGTTATGTTTGTGTGTCCTCAAATGATGCCACACTCGTACAGACTCATGTATACTCATCGTCTGGGGCAGCTTTAGCTTTGGAATTCACTTCAAAAACGTTCCAGTAAACGTTTTTGTATGAATGAACAGAATCCCTGGCTAGGTCTAGATTGCCCTTCTTCTAGAATTGTTATGCCAACTAGGACCACCTCTGTTACACCTCGTCATCCTATTTAGGTTTAGGAAGGAAATAGGCAACAACTGGTGAACTAATAGAGTGGTTAACGAATGGAATAGACTTAGTAACCATTTAGTGAATAGCGCTGAAAAAAATGGATCTTTTAAGAGAAGGTTAGATAACATTATGGATGAGGATGATAGGTGGTAATGGACATGGAACTGCCTAGTGTAGGCCATATGGTCTTTTGTAGTCTCCTCCATTTTTATGTTCTTATGGCGAAATGGCTTGAATTTTTTTTTCAAAGCCAAATTATTTTGTTCAGTTGAAGCCTGACGATTTTAGTCATTAGAGGGACCATTGCTGGGTGGCTATACAGAGTTTCTCTCTCTCTCTCTCTCTCTCTCTCTCTCTCTCTCTCTCTCTCTCTCTCTCTCTCTCTCTCTCTCTCTCTCTCTCTCTCTCTCTCTCTCTCTCTCTCTCTTTCTCTCTCTCTCTCTTTCTCTCTTTCTCTTTCTCTCTTTCTCTTTCTCTCAGAGGAGGTAGTGTTATCCACGTGATGCTACCACTGTATTGAGTGACGGTACCCAGATGAGATCAGGAAAGGAGGGAAGTCCTCAAATCCTGACGAAACGATGAAGGTGCTGAAGTGGGCAGACAAGAACCACGACTGAAGAGCTCCTTCGCAGAGGATCGGATGACTTGTGGGGTGGTTACTGATGAAGGGGCCGCTTTGTGAAAGAAAACGGAGACGTGGATTCCCACGTCTTGAGTGGCTTAGGAGTTTTCCGTCCCTACGGATTTTTGGTGCGAGGTTTATTTTCGCAGGAGAGTTTTCTTTCTTTTTCTATCCGGATTTTTTTTAGGGATTTTTAAATTCGCGAATGCCCAAGAAGTCGTTTGTCACCGGCTCTGTATTTGCCCAGGGAGGGAGGTCGTCGACCCAACTAGAAATAAATCTATGAAGCGAGTCACCATGCTAAAGAATGGTAATGGTTACATAAGAACATAAGAATGAAGGAGATTGCAAGAGACCATAAGGCCTACGCTAGACAGTTCCATGTCCATTACCACCTGCCATCCCCATCCATAAAGCTATCTAATCTTCTCTTAAAACAACCGATAGTTTCAGTACTTACTACATGGTTACTAAGTATTCCAATCATTGACCACTCTATTAGTAAACTAGTTCTTACCCATTCCCTTGTTAAACCTAAAATTGTTCATTTTAAATCCATTACTGCAAGTCCTGCCCTGTTGTCTTAATATGATGACCTTGTTGGTTATGGCTATGATAGTGTCACAGGCTCGCCGGATGCATTGCATCAAAGTGGAGTAATTACCGTTGAATTCATTATCTCAATATTCATTACCGTCGCTGACAGGAACTCTTTAGCCATCCAGTTTATGAGAAATATACTCATAACCTTTCATTCATGACCTGCGATTCATTACCACTTCATGTGCAGTCTTCATTGATGGATGTCGGAGTGAATCAGCCTTTCATGGCGACTGATTACAAAACAGTACTTGGTCCGAGCCCAATATAGCTATGAATTTGATTTTTTTTTCTCCTCCCCCCTCCCCCCCTCTCTCTCTCTCTCTCTCTCTCTCTCTCTCTCTCTCTCTCTCTCTCTCTCTCTCTCTCTCTCTCTCTCTCTCTCTCTCTCTCTCTCTCTCTCTCTCTCTCTCTCTCTCTCTCTCTCTCTCTCTCTCTCTCTCTCTTTCTCTCTCTATCTATCTATCTATCTATATCTCTCCCTCTCTCTTTCATTTTTTATTTGCTTATTCATTTATATATTATTATCATTATTTTTTTTATATGGAGAGGTAAACGGTGACTTCCATGTTCACCCTCCGTCCAGCTGATGACACAGAAAGAGTACTCCCTCTCACTCTGGTGGGCCTTGGGGCGCTTACTGACCCCCTTTCCTCCACGCCAACTACATACCTCGTCATCTGTCCCGATCCAGTTCTACTGTCCTGCCCGCTCCTTGAAAGTTCTTCTTACTCCATCAATATATCTCTTCCCAGGCCAGGGGGTGGGCAACCTTTTTTAGTGTGAGTGCCAAAATCAGCCGAATCTTTGATACAAAAATTTCTCGAGTGCCAACGGAGTAAAATTATCATAGGCCTGTATACGAGTGTGTATTTGTTTTAAGGTGAGCTCTGGGTTTAGCGTGCCGGAAAAAAATCGATGTGACAGATTTTGCACGCGTGCCAAGGGGTGCCCACCTCTGTCTTAGATCTTCCCGTTGTTCTTCTTCCTTCCATAGTCCCCATCAACTTTTTTTGTTGTCAATCTATTCTCATCCAATCCTACCACATGTCCTAACCATCGGAATTTTGCTCTGTTTATTACCTCTACGTTGTCTTCAACTTTTGCCAGTTCACTCGTCTCAAGCAACATAGAAAGAGACACTTACACAACACAGACATCATTCCAATGTTTCTTCCCAGAAAGGTTTATTGGAAGACCCAAGGACGTTCCCACACTACAGAGAAACTATCACTGTCGACGAACTTTGGAATCCGGCTGTGCCGTGTCATCCCTGGTCTTCGTTGAATGCGTTCTCTTCCCCCCCACCCGTCTCTCCCCCTCCCACCCTTTCCCCCTCACCCCTCTCTTTGTTTCTCCCCCCTTACCCCCCTCTCCTTCATCCCCCACCCCTTCTCTGCCCCTTCCTTCTCCCCCTTCCCCCATATTCCCTCCCTTAACCCCTCGTCTTCATCCCCCACCCTTTCTTTCCCCCTTCCTCTTCCTCTTCCCTCTATTCCCTCCCTCATCCCCCTCCTTCATCCCCCCCACCCCTTGTCTCCTCCCACTCTCTCCTCTCCCCTCCCTCCTCCCCCTAAATGCACAGATCCATTTATTACCGAAGAGCCCATCAGCCCTTTGATTCACTGGATGTGGTGGGGGCTGTGGTGATGGTGGCTGCAGGTGGTGGTGGTTGTGGTGGTTGTGGATGTAGGTGGCTGGGGGCGGCCGTATTCATCCCCCCCCCCCCATTCTATTCATTACTGCGTCCTTCATTACCTTTGTATTCATTGCTTCTACATTAGGGCCTCGGAGAGCCCCAAACACCATCAGCTTCCTCTGCAGGTCGCAGTTAGCATGTTAGTGTAACATAACTTTATTATGTAAATGAGCGAGGATGTGCCAGAACCTCATTTATTTGTAATATATTTGTACATACATATACATATATACATGCATATATTATATATATATATATATATACATATATATATATATATATATATATAATATGTATGTATATATGTATATGTATGTATATATGTACATATATGTATATATATATATATATATGTATATATATATGTGTGTGTGTGTGTGTGTGTGTGTGTGTGTGTGTGTGTGTGTGTGTGTGTGTGTGTGTGTGTGTGTGTGTGTGTGTGTGTGTGTGTGTGTGTACCTAGTTGTATTATACGGGAAGGGAGCTATGCTCGTGGTGACCGTCTTTGTATCTTTCAGCATCAAGTTTTTTCTTAAGATCTTGAATAGTATTTGCACACAATGTTTCTTTATCTAAGTTATTCCATATATCCAGCACTCTGTGTGGGAAGCTATTCTTTTTCCGATCTATCCTGTAGTTGTCCTTTTTGAGTTTCTTTTCATGACCTCTTGTTTTTCCATTGTCATTTTTTAGTTTTTTGTCTGGGTGACAAAGTAAAAAGTAGCGTCGCCTCAGGATTATTTCTTCGAGCTCTAAGAATTTGCAGCCCCCAGTTTCTTGAAGGAGAATTAATTATAATTAAATCTCAACTTAGTAAATTAGCTTACCCGGATTGGTTCTTGGTCAAAGCCCTCAGACGAGCGAGAACCAATTTTTTCAACACCATCCCCATTTCCTCTAAATTTACATTAGACAAGAGCTCCTTAGTCATTGCCTTCTCTGATTCATTTATTCCTTCGACCAAGTTTCTTCCCAAAGACAAATTAAGTTTAATTAATCATTATCCTAACACTATTAATAAAAAGGGGGTAAATGTCCACCAAAGGTTGAAAGAAGAACATAGTTAAGGGGTTTATTCGATTCCGTGTAAAGGTTGTGACTTAGTTTACATCGGACAGACTGGGAGGGATTTGAACACTAGGATGATCGAACATAAACGTTCCATCAAATATGGGCAAGAAAGCTCAGCTGTGTTCCAACATGTTAAACAATTTAATCATTGTTTAGATTGGGACAAAGCTGATCTTTTTACAAGTCCAGATGTGAGTTCAGGAGAAAAATTGTAGAATCAACTATAATTGAATACCAGCCCAATATAAACATTTCAAAGGGGCAAATATCCACGAATATTATTTCAGGAATTTTCATCCCCAGCCTATTAAAAAGACATTTGCCTCCTGACCCCACCTACGGAGTGAGAAAGGGTAGAGACCTCTCTCAGTGTTCCCCTTTGTCATGTCAAGGGTGCTACTTATGTAGCACTCACTATTCCATTTTTGTATCTACTGAAGAGGATTGCAGTTTCCAATCGAAATATATAGATTCCCTGTCTCCAGTCTTTTTTATTCCAACAGTGGTTTTCATGTGATTGACAAATGTGTGATTAAATTTTTCACCTGTAATATATATATATATATAAATATACATACATACATACATATATATATATGTATATGTACATTGTTACGAATCTCGCTCACATATCTGACTTAAGTATATGAAATGAGTTCCCAAGACCCCATGTCTTTGGGATAACTCAAATAGAAATTACAAAGCTGTCAGACTCGTAACACATAGTAAGAGTGATGGGTGACTGAGTTCCCAAGACCCCATGTCTTTGGGTAACTTAAAAGAAATTTCAAGGCCGCCACTTGATTTTATAAAAATCAAGAAAAATGAAACGCACAGATAACGTTTAACACTATTCATTAAAGTTAATAGGATTACATGAAGGATTACAATCACTGAACATTCAAGTGAGTAAATAAGTTTACATTCAAATGAGTAAATAAGTTTCAAAACAGAAGATTCCCGCTCGTAAGCTTTTAACGGGGGTGAAAGAAATTAAAATAATTAATTAATTGATACTTTACCAACGAAAACACTGTCTAGGTCATTTCCATAGACATTTCACACCACTACATGAAACACTACATGAAACACTAGCTGAGTTAATTATCTTACGACTAATACAGGGGGAGTACAGAGGACTTACTTCAACCGACGACCCCTCCGAGGGGACACCTCTACATGGCACACAGTTCTCCTAAACACTGACTCTGACACGCCCAAGGCGCTCTGGTTCTTTCTACAAAAAATCCTCTGATTGGCCCACAGGAATTGCGTCTATGGAGATTGAACCTGATTGGTCAATTAACTTAAACGTTCTCCTTCGTTCTAGGCTGAGTGTTAGAACAAATACTCCACTGTATGGATGGACCTCCTTCCCACGCCTCCTCAGTACTCCCCTGTAATCTGACACCCCACGCAATCGCGAGGCGCCGTTATCCAAGTAATAAAATATTCCCGTCTTACATATATGGGAATATATGTGACAATATATATATATATATATATATATATATGTAAATACACTATATATATACAGTATACATACATATATATATATATGTATATACATACATATATGTACCCTATATATACATATATATACACTATATATATATATATATATATATATATATGTATGTATATATATGTATATATATATATATGTATATATATCTATATATATATGTACAGTATATATATATATATATATATATATCTATATATCGTTTAGTTGTTGTTGTTTTTGCAGGGGGGATTTGGGAGAAAAATCAAGTGGGGAACCACACGAATGTTGAGAACTCATACAATGAAAAAGGTTGAGAAACATTGATGTACATCAAACGTGGACGTTTGTTCCTATGGTAATATAGATCCGGTTGATGGACTGATTGATGGATTGACTGAAATTAAACATCGCGTGCATTTGCGATACTCCGTTCATTTCTATGTTGTCCATGGATTTCATTCGAGCTGAATGATATATTTTACGTATTGAAATTTTCAGAATAGTTTATTTTTTGCATGGTTGATATATCAAAGGGACTGCGTATATCATTTAACTACATTCTAACCATTGTATGTATGTATGTATGTATGTATGTATGTATGTATGTATGTATGTATGTATGTATGTATGTATGTATGTATGTATGTATGTATGTATGTATGTATGTATGTATGTATGTGTGTGTGTGTGTATATGTATGTATGCGTTACTGAGTGCACGCCCTGAGATGGGAAGCGTAGAAGAGGGAAACCAGACAGAGGGTGGAAGGATGAGATTAAGAAGTTTGCAGGAGTGACGTGGCAGAGGTTAGCGCAGTCGGCTGACTCATGGAATGCTATGGAAGAGGCCTTTGTTCAGCAATAGACTCAGGATAACTGATTGATTGATATATACATATGTATTTTATAATTATGTGTGTGTATGTACATGTATGTATATATGTATTATATAGAGTAAATATGTTGTATGATATTTACGGTAGTTTTTTTCATAATACATCTCTATCAATAATAGATCTTTTAAATTGAGTACACACCTCCATACCTATTCAGAGTTTCACCTCACCACCTCGTTTACACGCAGTGGGAAGTGAGAAACTCTTGATAGGACAAAGCCCCGTCAGTTGCCGCGAACCGCTGGTTTTATTTAGGCCCGTGCTGAGTCACCAGGTCTGACGGAAACCAAGGCGATATTCCCCGCAGCTTGTCCCGGGAATGGAACTCACGACCGCCTGCTTATCAGCTCGACACGGTATCCACCATGAATGCGAAAACCTGTTCGTTGATTTAGTTGTACATGCTTATGTTTTTATGTGTTCATTCGTGGGGTGGATGGGCCGAGTGTGTTATTGCCTTCATTTGCATGCAATGTGTTTCGTACGGGACCTGCATCCTGCATAGGGCATGTATTGTATAAGAAGATATAAGAAGAACATGAGAATAGAGGACTCTTTAAAAGACCATAAGGCCTACATTAGGTAGTTCCATGTTCCTTACCAACTGTCATCCACATCTATAAATTTACCTAATCTTCTCTTAAAACAATCAGTTATTTCAGCGTTCACTATTGCATGGTTACTAAATCTACTCTAATCGTTAACCACTCTATTGGTCGACCAATTCTTCCGTATTTCCTTCTTAAACCTAAATTAGTCCAATTTAAATCCACTATTAAGAGTCATGCACTGTTGTCTTAATATGACGACCTTACTTACATGAACGTTCAGTAAGCACTGTATACTTAATGCAATATATATTGTCAATCATTTAATCAATTTGTACAAGCATTATGGCCGTGCATGGTCCTACACATCCTTATTCCATTATGTAAATCATCCCTGGTAAGCTTCCAGGTGACTCCCTGACCATCCCAAGTGAACGTCACCCTTTGCCCTTCGTGTTTGGAAAGCTTTCTAAGCATTTACAATATACAGATAGTTCTCTTAATTGGAAATCACTAAGATTAAAATATCTCCAATATTCTGCCAAAACACATTCATTCATATAACATATTCTAATCCCACCTAAAATGGATTAATAAACAGATTAATAATAATAATAATAATAATAATAATAATAATAATAATAATAATAATAATAATAATAATAATAATAATAATGATAATAATAATAATAATAATAATAATGATAATAACAATAATAATAATATAATGATAATAATAATAATGATAATAATAATAATAATAATAATAATAATAATAATAATAATAATAATAATAATAATAATAATAATAATAATGATAATAATAATAATAATAATAATAATAATAATAATAATAATAATAATAATAATAATAATAATAATAATAATAGTAATAGTAATAATAATAATAATAATAATAATAATAATAATAATAATAATAATAATAATAATAATAATAATAATAATAATAATAATAATAATAATAATAATAATCAGAAACTTAGAATGTATTGGACATCAGAAATTCTTCTGATATATTTACGAAATACGTTTTTGTTTCGAATATTGGAAGGTTGCGAATTTTAGATTCCCCAGTTGGCAGAAGTGTCTATTCTAAAAGTTACTGTATACATAATCTACCTGTAAATCTGGATCTCAAATTACACCTTCAGATATTCGTTACCAACAATTAATACTAGTTGGCAACACGGAACATTGGCTTTATTTATATATAATTATACAACAAAAATATTAGCTTTATTTGTATATAACTATACAATAATAATATTGGCTTTGTTATATATAATTATACAACAAAAATATTGGCTTTGTAAATAATCATACAATGATAATATTGCCTTTTTATATATAAATATACAACAGAAATGTTGACTATTTCTATATAACTATACAACAAAAATATTGGGTTTGTTTTTATATAATCATACAACAAAATATTGGATCTATTTTTACATAAGAAACAAAAATATTGGCTGTTTTTATATAATTATACGACAAAATATTGGATTTATTTTTATATAATTATACAAAATATTGGTTTTATTACTATATAATTAGATTTATTTATTTGTAATTATGAAATAAAGTAATACACAGTGCATAGGACACATCAACATAGGTCATGCAGACTAACAGGTAACATATGTTAACTCTCACACATTGACTCACATGTAGCCATCCACATGTCTACAGAATTTTCAACATTAGGAATACACAGGCAACATATATGGGGTGGAGGTGTTTGTTGTACGAACTCAAGAATCCGGGATTAAATACCTCCAGTGTCTTAACTCATTGGCGCCGAGGGATACCCGACAACAACTACAACTCGCTGGCTCCCTGGCCGAGCGAGTTAGAGCGTCTCTGCCTTCGGCGGATGTCGAGGTGACGGCGGTTCGAAACCTGCTGCCGGCTAGTTGGACCAGTGGCATGATTCATTAAAATTCCACGCCACAAAGTTCAGCAGAACGCCACATTGGCAGAAAGGATTTTATTAAAAAATAAAGCAACAACAATATATTGATCATCAAGTTATATCTTTAACACGATTAGTGAGAGCGCTTCAGGCGCCATCTATGGGTAGACAAGGTAACTACAATGTCCTCAATGAACCCAGTACCCTTATACACAAGAGCATAAGAATAGGGTAGACTCCAAGAGACCATAAAGTCTATACTAGGCAGTTCTATGTCCATTACCACCTGTGATCCCCATCCATAAAGTTGTTTAACCTTCTCTTAAAACAACCGATAGTTTCAGCGCTCACTGCATGGTTACTAGGTCTGTTCCATTCATTAACCACTCTGTTAGTAAATCAGTTCTTGCCTATTTCCTTCTTAAGCCTAAAGTTGTCCAATATATACGATGGTGATCAGACTTATATAGTATTTTTGACTATCGCCATATGGTTTTATTCGGCTGAGAGAAACTCTTAACCATTCAGGGGGCTTTGTTAAGCTCCTTTATACATATATATATATATATATATATATATATATATATATATGTATATATATGTATATATATATATATATGTATATATATATATATATATATATATATATATATACTGTATATATATATATATATATATATATATATATATATATATATATATATATATTACAGGTGAAAAATGTAATCACACATTTGTCAATAACGTAGAAACCACTGTTGGAGTAGAAAAGACTGGAAACGGGGAATCTATATATTTCGATTGCAAACTGCAATCCTCTTCAGTAGATACAAATAAGAGAGAGGGCGTACTGTTTAAGTAGCACCCTTAACAAAAGAAAGGGGAACATGGGAAGATATCTCTACCCTCTTCTCACTCCGTATGTGAGGTCAGGAGGCAAATGAGCTTTCACTAGGTTGGAGATGAAGTGTCCGGACATTATGTCCGGGGACCATTGCCCCTTTGAAATATTCATGTTGGGCTGAAATTCAATGATCGTAGATTCTACCATTTTTCTCCTGAACTCACATCTGGATTTATAAATAAGCTCAGCTCTGTCCCAATCTAAACAATGTTTAAATTGCTTAACATGTTGGAACACAGCTGAGCTATCTTGTGCATATTTAATGGAACGTTTATGTTCAATCATCCTGGTATTCATGTTAAGCAATTTAAACATTGTTTAGATTGGGACAGAGCTGAGCTTATTTATAAATCCAGATGTGAGTTCAGGAGAAAAATGGTAGAATCTACGATCATTGAATTTCAGCCCAACATGAATATTTCAAAGGGGCAATGGTCCCCGGACATAATGTCCGGACTCTTCATCTCCAACCTAGTGAAAGCTCATTTGCCTCCTGACCTCACATACGGAGTGAGAAGAGGGTAGAGATATCTTCCCATGTTCCCCTTTCTTTTGTTAAGGGTGCTACTTAAACAGTACGCCCTCTCTTTTATTTGTATCTACTGAAGAGGATTGCAGTTTGCAATCGAAATATATAGATTCCCCGTTTCCAGTCTTTTCTACTCCAACAGTGGTTTCTACGTTATATATATATATATATATGTAGAGACATTGGGACAAATTATGGGAAAGGTGGAGGGGGAAACACGGGTCTTTATCTGATTATCGAGTTTATTCCTGACCGGTTTCGCTTACAATAACACTCCTCTGAAGAAGCTATTGTAAGCGAAACCGGTCTGGAATAAACTCGATAATCAGATAAAGACCCGTGTTTCCCCCTCCACCTTTCCCATAATATATATATATATATATATATATATATATATATATATATATATATATATATATATATATATATATATATATATATATATATACATAACGGGGTTGTCACCCACCCGGACCTGTGTCATTCACAGACATTGATCACAGCAGGAAATCACACACAAAAAATGAACTGAATGTGTACGGCTCCCATCTTTTACTTTTGCAGCCTTGCGAGTATGAAATATACACGCTTCTACAATTTTAATTTGTGTTTGTTTTATGTTTTTCCGCTTGGTCTGTGCTTTATGTGTTTGGGAAATGTGTGTGTGTGTTTTTTCGAGCAAGCGTGTATGCTGGTCTAATGCGAGGGCAATTATGTGATCATGAATTCTTTAGGATGGCGATTGCTGGACTAAATTTGCCTTCTGAGGGTTACAAAAAATGGTAGCATTAATTCTGTATTATGCTCTGTCTGGTTGGCTACATACATACATACATACATACATACATACATACATACATACATACATACATACATACATACATACATACATACATACATACATACATATATCTATGCATACATACATACATACATACATACATACATACATACATACATACATACATACATACATACATGCATACATACATACATACATACATACATACATATATGCATACATATATACATACATACATACATATATGCATACATACATACATACATACATACATACATACATACATACATACATACATACATACATACTTTAAGGGCCCATTCCCGTTCCTCCGGTATCAGTCGCAATTGGTCGTGGCTGCGCTGATAGTCGTTCAGCCCCCCACCTCGGCAGTTTTCTGGGTATACTATATACCCCTCCTCCCCCATCGGCAAGGCAGAGTTTGATTTGAAGACGACCTGCTAAGATTACCCACCGCCACGCCAATCACCACAAGTCTTGTCTACCTGACGTCAAGTCTTCTCATCACTGCTGTTCTCCGAAGGGAAATCGGATCCTGAGTGGGCCGGAACGGTTCGTCCCTGCACATCACAACCATTGATTGTTACTCCGTCGTTGTAACACGGAGGACCAAGTGCTGAGTACCTCTCATATCAATTGTGTTCCTGTCATCAAGATCCGTTGTGCACCTTTTGATGGTTGACTTTGTATGATGTATTCTAAACTCCTTTAAATCCCTTAGACTTTTCCTTGTTTTGATTCGATCCCCATCAGATATAGGAGCACCCGAACTGGTAACACTTGTTTAAGGGCCGAGAAAACCTAGTTCCTCGTTCGCCCTCACATACATACATATATACATACATAAATGGTATGCATATCTCTTTTTTTGATCAGATTTATATAATGCTTTGCCAAACCTTGAAAAAAGTATTCTTATTTCCTTATTGTTTCTCTGTGCCTTTGTGGCAATAACGAAATAAATGTCCAAACGCATCAAACCGAATATGCAGTAAACAGCGAAAGTAAGGGTGGAGATTGCATCTTGAGAATATTTCTTGGGTCTTTGTAATTTTGTTTTTCCTATTTCCTTCTTTTACTACTTCCCTTTATTTTCCCTTCCTTCGTTGGCTTCGTGTTTCCTTGAGAATATTGAAGGCGTAGATGATCTCATTTCCAAATTCAAGGAGATTTGTTTCATTACTGGGGGTCTGCATCCGCACATTTGAGATGGCTGTGCTTGTCCTACCGCTGAGTATGTATATGTATGCAAATCAGTGAAGAGAGAGAGAGAGAGAGAGAGAGAGACAGACAGAGAGAGAGAAAGGCCAGGATAATGGTCCCGACGTTCCTCGTATGACCCAAGGCGCACATACATTCACGGCTTTAAAACGAAAAAGTAGAATTCTTTCCTAACTGGTTCCTTCCCCGAATCTTGACCTCTTTCTTGACTTTGGACCCACCACACCCAACGTAACACATCCTACAGGAACTATCACACTGGGCTATTCTTCCTCCAACATCCTACCTCCTGCCTCCATTTGAATAACTACAATATGAGTTCGTTTAAAGAAATCTAGGCTTTTCTCAGCACATTTCAACAGTATGTCTAACGTTCGTATAGGTTTACAATCTCTAGTTCATCATTTAGCTTTTGCTATATATGACGGACAGATAATTTGATATTTGGAGACTTGAAAAATGAAATATTGTAACCGAAGTCGTTTTTACTCGAACGAACACTCAACGGTCGGCGCTGGTAAGTCCGTGGAAGCCCAGTGTGATAAGCTCCTTAACGTAGTATAATGTAATTCCGTGACTCTCAAGCTATACGAAGACCAGCTAGGATAAATGTACTCTTGACTTGTAGTGACAGAGGTAATGGCCTCATGTCTGAAACCCCCAGAAGAAGAGTATTCACAAGCTCGGTCACTCTTGCATAAAACTCTATATCCGCCACAAATGGCCTTTGACTACTTCGTACGTACCAGTTGCACGAAGGCGTTATACATAAGAATATGAGAATGGAGGAGACTGCAAGAGAGCATAAGGCCTACACTAGGCAGTTCCATGTCTATTACCACTAATTTGGTGGTCACCACTGTAACCAACGTCAAAATCATTACTACCAGTCACCATTTTCCGCCACTTTCACCGCCTCCACCTCACGCTCTCCACACTTCCACTCACTCCACCTCACGCTCTCCACACTTCCACTCTCACCCCCACTCTCACCCCCCACTCTCACAACTTTCACAAATTTCGACCTCCATTTTCACCTCCATTCTAGCGTTTTACTCTCATAACTTACTCTCATCCCTACTCTCGCGTCCCACTCTCAAAATGTATTACCATCATCCACTTTCATCACAGTTTCATAAACCACTCTCACGTCTCACTCTTATATTCCACTTTTACCACTTACTCTCTTATTCCACTCTGACAAGTCTCATAATCCACTCTCACGTCTCACTTTTAAATTCCACTCTCACCACTTACTCTCATATCCCACTCTTACAAGTCACTCTCGTATTCCACTCTCACGTTTCACTCTTGTATTCCACTCTCATCACTTATTCTTATATTACACTCTCACTATTTACTCTCATATTCCACTATCACGTCTCACTCTCACATTCCACTCTCACAATTCACTCTCATTTCCACTCTCACAACTTACTCTCACATTCCACTCTCACAACTCACTCTCATTTCCACTCTCACCACTTACTCTCATATTCCACTCTCACAACTCACTGTCATTTCCACTCTCACAACTTACTCTCACATTCCACTCTCACAACTCACTCTCATATTCCACTCTCACCACTTACTCTCACATTCCACTCTCACCACTTATTCTCACTTTCCACTCAAGATCTGTGCGACATTCATAAAAGATTGTGCTACCCGTAAAACCCGTAAAACCCACAATCTCCAACACCCGCACCCATTCATCTACACCCACACATCCGCACCCTTTCACCCACACCCACTCACCCATTGAGCTTCACCCACTCACCCGTTTATCTTCACCCACTTACCCGCACCCTCTCACCCACATACACCCACCCAGTCACCCACAATCTCCAACACCCACACCTCTGGAATCCACGGCTTTGGTTCCAACGCGAGAGCTGCTCGGGTGGGGTTGTGCCTGGTGGCCCGGGCTCCAGGCGACCTTTGACCTTTAGTTTGGCACTCACGGACGACACCCCCCCCCCCCGCTTCCTCCTTCCTCCTTCTTCTCCATGGACGATGAGTCCCCCCCCTCTCTCTCTCTCTCTCTCTCTCTCTCTCTCTCTCTCTCTCTCTCTCTCTCTCTCTCTCTCTCTCTCTCTCTCTCTCTCTCTCTCTCTCTCTCTCTCTCTCTCTCTC